>NC_067475.1:40644102-40744102 GCF_947179515.1 Apodemus sylvaticus | reverse complement strand
TGTCAAAACTATTCTTTTCATGGTCAGCTGTGAGATCTGATGGGCAGTTTACCTTTACCCTTCTTGACTCTTTCTTGAGTCACTTGGTGTCATGGACTTCCTCCTCCTCCTCCTCTTCCTCCTTAACATGTTCCTCTTTCCATGGTGTCCAGAGAAATTCCTCCTTTCAGACTTTCCCCGACAGTCTCTCCATCCCCCGGTTCAGCAGCCTCTAGTGGTGTTTCTTCCTTGACCTGAAGCTTAAACAGCCTGTTAAACATCACATACATGCACATGAGTTGAATTCACAAACTGAGCATGCCCATGAGACAGGTGCCCAGGACAGGTGGCGGAGAGTGCCTAGCACCCCTAGAAACCCACCAGGTACCCACTAGCTACTGGGCTTCCTCCAAAAGTCACTACCACGTCCTTCCAGCACCACAGATGAGGTCTGCCTGTGTTTATGCGAATCCAGGCTATAAACGATTTACTTTATGCTTTGTTGGCTTAGAGTGCAGGAAGTGTCCACGTGTATTTTAAAGTTCTAGCTTGTCCTCATTGTTGTAAGAGAACTGATGGAAAGAACACACCCGTTAGGGCTGACACCATGGTTTGGCAGGCAAAGGTGCTTGCTGCCAAGACTGATGACTTGAGTTTGATTCCTGAGCCTGCATGGTGGAAGGAGAGAACTGATTCTTGTGAATCATTCTCTGAGCTCTCCCATGTGCCACAGCACATGAGACATGCCCAAAAAAATGCATAGATGTATATATGTGTATGTGTAACTTTATTTTTTTCCAAACCTATTTTTAATGATGGTTCTTAAGTGCTTTAACCTCCCTTCTAGCTCACCACTCACCAGAGGTGGTGGAAAAGAAAGGATATGGGGGAAGTGGACCTCTTTAGAAATGTTCAAATTCCATCTGCATTGTCAGGAAATCCGCAGTTCACAGGTTGGCAGCAGCAGCTTGATCCATTTGCAAACCCTTCACAGATACACCAGCAGTCCAATTGAGTAATGCTGGGATCACAGCAGCGGCAGCATGACCTAGCAGGAATGGCCAGGCCTCAGCCAAATTGGCCCAGGTCAGCAAGAGGGACCAGAGTCTGCAGGAACACCACAAGTTCCCGGCTGCGCCTCTCTCATCGAAGTAAAGATCAGCTAAGATGAAAGACCAACAAGCGTTGCTCAGCTGGTTGTACTACAAGCCAAGCCCAGCCCCCATCGCTGTCCATTGAGTCCTGTTTATACTCCCTCCAAACATGACACGTCCTCCAAAGGTCCCACCTCAACAGGTGAATCTGACTTAGCAAAACTCCACATGAGTCTGTGTCAGCTGACATCATTCTGCTAATGGGTACAAGGAAGCGTCACACCACTAGAATACCACCAGAAGAGTTTTGGTGTGTTTCTCTCTGTGGAGTCCAATATGGAGCTCAGCTATGCATTGTACTACAGACCGATACCTGCATGTTGTCAGGGAAGAATACTTCCTCCCCTGTCCTTTCATGTGCATGCTTTAGCAAAACATTCTTTCACCAGTGTCTGCTTCAGGGAAACGCTCCTTCACGTGTTTGCCCCAGCAAAACGCCATCCAACGCAACTGACTTCCCAAAAGAACCCTTAGGTTTCCACTTCATGTATGCATATGTAGTATATGTATAGTTGTGTGTATATGTATTATACATGTACACGGGTATGCACACATATGCACACACATACACAACACAAAACAAACAACAACAAAAAAATAGAATGCACTATAGTTTGTTCATCCATACTTCTGTAATGGACATTTATAAAGTCTCTGGATTTTGCTTTTTAAAAAATGTAGCCGGGCAGCGGTGGCACACACCTGTAATCCCAGCACTCGGGAGGCAGAGGCAGGTGGATTTCTGAGTTTGAGGCCAGCCTGGGCTACAGAGTGAGTTCCAGGACAGCCAGGGCTATAGAGAGAAACCCTGTCTCCAAAACACAAAAAACAAACAAACAAAAAGAATGTTGTGAAGAAATATATGCCTGGTTTGTTTTGTTTTGTTTTGTTTGAGAAGGATGGCTCCTTCCATCTCCTGAGATATCTTCCCCTGTGGAGTTGCCCAGAGGAGTCTGGAAATTTGGAGGATGAGATGGTCAAAGGCTGTTTAGAGGTAAAAACAGTAAAGAAAAGCTTCTTTCTTATCAGGAGATAAGAAAGAAGCTCATGGAATGTTCAGGTGCATTTTTTTTTATTTTATCAAATGCAGTTTTTATAACCTAAAGTTTTCTATCTGCATTTTAACTCAACAATAACAAAAATCTGGAAGTCCAGAATCTTTTCAGGCGAGATTAAATTATTTTCTTGTGATGTACAAAATTCTTATAGGAGTGATTCATCGGTAAAAAAATCTTTTTTTTCTGCTGATAGAACCAATAAATTTTGTACAATGTCTAGAGTCCTTAAACTACATCTGTTTGGTCATTAATTTCTTGTGTGTGTGTGTGTGTGTGTGTGTGTGTGTGTACGTACACATGGACACATGTTTGTGAGTAGGTGCACATGTGTGCAAATCCTGGTGGTGACAAAGAAAAAGCTGAGGTGTCATTTATCCAGCATTGCCCACTTTTTTTTCCCCCGATCTCGTGTCTGTGGGCCTGAAACTCACCATGTAGGATCTGCCAGCTAACTAACAAACCCCAGGGGTCTGTCTTTCTTCCCTTCCCCAGTGCTGAGATTATACCACATTTAACAGTTTAAAAGTGTGTTCTGGGGATTAAACATGCCCGCAGGCTTACATGGCAAAGCCCTGATCATTCATTTTTTGTTTCATAACAATTAGTAATTGTACCTGGACTTTATCAATATCATTGCAAATATGCTTAGCAAGACTAAGCAGAAAATGGACCTACCATTCTTGTCTTAATGACGGGCCAAATCAAAGTAATCCAAAATGGCTCTAAGCACCAAGGCTCAGTATAAACATGTCACAGTTAAATCAGCAAATCCATGTCAGTGAGAGACCAGGTCTCAAAAAGTAGAGTATCGGGTCATTGAGGAAGACACCTGATATAACCCATGACGTGAGCATGTCTATGTCCATTCTCATACACGTGTACACACCTACTCATCTATATACACACATGCATACAACATACACAACAACACCCACAAAACCAAAGACCACGTCAGGTACGAGAACAGACAAGGCTGATTAAACAATGAAATGGGGTGACACAGATACAGGTTACTGTTGCCTTCTGGGATAGCATTTGCAGGGCATCCATACAGAACTGTTTGGGTGTCCTGCCCTTCCTGTGCTCGATAATCAGTGATTGCTTTAATTTAGTGTAATGTTCTAAGAAAAGTGGTATTTTTAATGCAATAATATAGCTAGAAAACCATAGTGATGCATGCTATGCTGTCCTGAGGAAATAAAAGTAATACCCACATCTTCATGATTTTTTGTTTCTTCTCCAAAGATGCTCTTTCTTATGGGACTTTTAGAGATTATGTTTTTAGGGAAAAAAAAAATCCTCTGCTCTCTGCCAAATGGTTCTGAAGCATTTGTCACTTCTCTCTGATGATAAACTATGTGGTATTGCTTCTACTTCTAAACGCAAAGGGAAAGTATGTTTATATTTTCACTCTGAGGCCCATGCAAGGAATTCTGTTAGCACTCAGTGACTGATAAGCACATCTGAAACAAAATTCAAAGTTGGAAACAAATATTGCATTTGTTTGATTCATCAGCTACCAAAGCACTGAGTTACTTTCTATAATTAAATTATTTTAAAATGTATTATTAGTGGTATGTGTATGTTGAATGTGTGTGTATGTTGTGTGTGTGTGGTATATATAAGAGTATGTGTATATGTCTGTGTATGTGTGTGCGAGAATGTGTATGTGGTGTGTGAGTGTGTGTGGTATGTGTGAGTGTGGTTTGAGTGTAAGCATGAATGTCTGTATGTCTGTGTGAGTATGTATGTGTGAGTGTGTGTACGGTGTGTGTGAATGTAAGTATGTGTGTAAGTGTGTATGCGAGCATGCATCTGAGTGTGTGGTGTGTATATGTGTGTGGTGTATATGAGAATATGTGTGTATGTCTCTGTGTGTGTGAATGTGTATGTGGTATGTGAATGTGTATGAGTGTGTGTGGTGTGTGTGAGTGTAAGTATGAGTGTGTGTCTGTCTGTCTGTGGGTATGTGTGAGTGTGTGTATGTGTGGTGTGTGAGTCTTAGTATGAGCATGAGTGTGTATGTGTATGTTTGTGTAGCAGAGCACATGTGTGGAGGTCACAGGACAATGCTGGAATCAATCCTCTCCGTCCACTGTGGGATGCACACATCAAGCACACTTGATGAGGAATGCTCTCTTGCACTTGGTGTCCTCACCACATCTCAGCTAACAGAACACGGTCTAAGACCGTGCTTCAGTCCTGGATCACAGTGCACCGACCGCGAGCCTGCCATACCTCGCTTTATTTACTGTTCTGTCAATCTATTACAACTAGTTTGTCGGCTCTGTCTTGTTATGTGCAAGAATTGATAAAATTGACTATTTGAGAGTTCTACTTCCTTAAAATTTAAAATTAATTTATCTTTACATTTTTCCAAATTAGTGTACAAATGTAAACATTGGATGTGTATATGCAGGCCCACGCTGTCTTTCTGTACAGGTATACACCATGTAGTGTTTCAGTCACATTAAGTTCATCTGCATAGCTGTCTCTTCAAACCTTTACCATTTCTCCCACCACTACTTTTCCTCTTCCTTCTTTCTTGATAGCATTTTGCGTAGCCAAGGCTGGCCTTTTAGCCAAAGCTTGCCTTAAACTCATTATGCAGCCAAGGTTGGCCTCGAACTCACTGATCAGCCATAGGTGCCCTTGAACATCTGATCTTCCTCTCCCTCTTTAGTGCTGGATTACAGGGGTGCTCTGACACACTCAGCTTTACACGGTGCCGAGGGTCAAAGCCAGGGCAGGCGGTCACCCCACAAACTAAGCAACTCTCCTTTTATCATTTCTTGATGGTGAAGAACATTCAGAATCTCTTCTGGCTTTTTGAAATGTATATTTCATCTTTGCTATTTGTGGTCACCTACTGCGTATTAAGTAGCACTGGAACTTGTTAAACCTGAAATTTAGCACCATTTAGACCAGGCTGGCCTCGAATTCAGAAATCCTCCTGCCTCTGCCTCCCAGAGTGCTGGGATTACAGGCGTGCGCCACCACTGTCCAGCAAGGCTTTTCTCCCTAAGACTTTATAGAACTCCCTAACACTTTATAGAATTTCCCCCCTTTACATTAATACCATGATCATAGACCTATGCAGGACTACAATCTGAAAGTGTATGTATGCGTGCATCTAATCTATGTGGAAGATATGCATATTATCATGGTTAATATAACTTTCATTAGTCAAGAATCTTTGTAATAAGTGATAGGAGCCAAACACGAATGTGTTCAGGCAAAGGGAAGCCACATTAGCACTGGGATCTTACAGCTAAACTGCCTGAGAAGCAGAAGCACAGTCATGTCTAGCGGTAGCTGGCTGGGGGCGTGGCTGGGGCTGGGACACTGTTGCACTTCTCATCCTTTCTAAGTGTCCTTTAATGTCCCCTTGAAGTCACTCGTGTTGTTCTGGGACCACAGCCTCAGGGCCTGTGCTAGCCTGTGCTATATACCGTGATATTTGTAATACAGCAGCACTACTCCCATTGGTCAAAATGTAGACTGTAACTGTCTAGCTGCTTTGGGCAAACTGGGTGCACCTGGAAAGAGAGCTGGGGCTGACAGAGAACGGATGGTCAAAAGAACTAACAAAGTCAAGACGAAGTTCTTCCTGATCAAGGCTCAATGTTTAATATCTTAACTCTGAAATACATAGGGGGAAGACCCATCCCCGTTTTGCCAAGGTCTCATCAACAGAACAAGCCAGTTGCTCAACAGATAGTGGCTTCTTACAAGAAGCTATAGATGTGACAGAACAATAGACTTCACCTAGATCGAAAGACTCCACCCTAGGTGGGCTAGACGACAGTGACAAACAAGGTCTGATTTAGCTGCTCAAGGCTGAGGGAAGGATACAATAATATACAGGTCAATACAATGGTATATACATGCAATAAAATGCCTTTTGGCTTTAAGGAAAGAAATTTGGACTCATGCTCTATAGCTTGAATGTGTGTGGCCTTTGAAAATCCATGAATTGAAACCTTACCCCCTAGTACGATAGTTCTAGAAGTCTGAGCTTTTGGGAAGGATTAATCATGAGAACAGAGGTCTGGGGAGTGGGACCAGCGATCTTATAAAAGACTACAAGTAGCCTTTACTTCTTTGCTGGTGTGAGTACACACATACTGAAGGCACTGTATAGGCCAGGAAGTGTCACATGGAGTCTGTCAGAATCTTGTTCTTAGTCTTTCACTGCCCCACACCGATGAGGGAAAAGAGAAAATCTATTGTTTATCCGATAGTTATGGTAGTGGTTAAGACACATTGCAGCATAGATAACCATTAACACAGTCAGACAGACATAAAAATAGCAAATATTGTGTGATTCCACTGAAATGAAAGAAGTGGGAATGGTGGTTTCCATGGTCTGTAGGAAGAGAGGAAGGAGGAGTTATTATTCAATGGGCACAGAGTTTTAATATTATAAAGTAAAAGGTAGTTTATTGAGATGGATGAATAGGGGACACATTCATCTATGGTTGGTTGGTTTGTGGTTGGTTGGTTGTTTGGTTAGTTGTTGGTTGGTTGTTGGTTGGTTGTTGTTGGTTGGTTGGTTGGTTGATTGGTTGGTTGGTGGTTGGTTGGTTGGTTGGTTGGTGGTTGGTGGTTGGTTGGTGGTTGGTTGGTTGGTTGGTGGTTGGTGGTTGGTTCGTTGGTGGTTGGTTGGTGGTTGGTTGGTTGGTGGTTGGTTGGTTGGTTGGTTGGTTGGTGGTTGGTTGGTTGGTTGGTGGTTGGTTGGTTGGTTGGTGGTTGGTTGGTTGGTGGTTGGTGGTTGGTTCATTGGTGGTTGGTTGGTTGGTGGTTGGTTGGTTGGTTGGTTGGTGGTTGGTTGGTTGGTTGGTGGTTGGTTGGTTGGTTGGTTGGTGGTTGGTTGGTTGGTTAGTTGGTTTTTCAGAATAGGATTTTTTTTTTTTTTTTTTTTTTGGTAGCCCTCCCTGGCTGTCTTACAACTGGCTCAGTAGACAAGACTGGCCTCAAACTCACAGAGATCCACCTGCCTCTGCCTTCCAGGGTGCTGGGATTAAAGGGATGTGCCACCACCGTCCGGCAAGGGACATGTTCTTAACAGTGTTGAACTATATACTTTAAACTGAATGACATGGCAACTTTATGTTATATATATTTCATAGTGAAAAGGAGAAACAGTTCATTTCAGCCAACATTTGTTCAGGCAAGAGGATCTGCAGCCCGAGAGGAATGATGCTACCTGATTGTTACCAACAAAGTTATAGCAGAGTGAGCACCATTAGTTAAACACATCCCTCTCTAATTCAATTAAAAGTAGACTATTTAAGTTATAATAGGAGACAGTTTACATAGCTGATAATCCGGTGGCTATAACTTTTTTCCCATCCTTGGTAATTGGAAGAAGATCTAGTCCATCACTAGCTGTCTCTGACCCACTATAACCTCACATGCTTTCCAAAAATCTGCCATTGGCAACCCGATCAATCATGCCTAGCACGTAGTCATCCATCTACATGCTGACGAGTCTCAAGTCTACGTCTCCATCCTAAAAGTAGGCTTATGACTCCAGACCCAGCGCATTGCTCCTCAGAGGGACTTCACCTCGACCTGGATGGGGTAGCTCAGGCCTGGCATCCCAAAACTTGGGAGGTGGAGGCCGGAGGATCAGGAATTGAAGGTCATCTTCAGTTATATATCCAGTTCCAGACCAGCCTAGAACTGTCTCAAAACACTAACTTTAAACATATCAGAATCAGGGCTAGAGAGATGGCTCAGCGGTTAAGAGCACTGACTGCTTTTCCAGAGGTCCTAAGTTCAATTCCCAGCAACCACATGGTGGCTCACAACCATCTGCAATAGAATCTGATGCCCTCTTCTGGGGTGTCTGAAGATAGCTATGGTATCTATCGCATGCATAAAATAGATAAATAAATATTCAAAAATAGAAATTGCTAAAAAAATAATTATCAGAATCGAATGTAAACCTCCACCTACCCACTTAATCGGCCCCCACTGCCCTTCCTCTCACAGAAGGGCGTGTCCATCCAATCAGGCTCCAAGTCCCAATCTTCCTAGGTGACCTTTCCCTCTTCACCACTGACTTCCAGTCATTCATCTGCTGTGTCTCTTTGCTTCCAGTCGCCCAAGCGCTCCCTTCTCTTCTGTGACCGCTGTCACTCCCTCTCTCAATCAGCCTGCCTCACACACTGTCTTTGGTAGGAACTGGATTAGTGTATTTTTTTTTTCCCTCTCTTCCTGGATGATAGAAACCACACTCCCACATGTAAGAAGTGCTTGATGACTCTGTCCAGAGCTTGCTTCTGTTTGGGGATGCCCTGCATTTGTGAACCGCTTGGAGATTGCCTCCTATTTGCTCATTTAATCAATGTTGAATCAATCATCATCATGAGTTTCTGAGCCTGGTCTCTGTCTCCTTTTACAGTCTCTTTCTTCAGTAGCTCATCGGCGCTGTCCTTCTTCCTTGTGGTTTTCCTGAGGAGGATAAGCTATTCCTGCCTCCCTGTCTCTCGAGGGAATTTTAGTGAGCTACTTAGTTCAGTAACTCAGCACTGTCATGAGTAACAATTAGCCAAGTACTTAATCTCACGAGGTTTCAGATTGCTTCCCTGTAAAACTGAGCAGTAGCTACCTCAGAATAATATGAACACGGTATGCAAAGGCAGTGTACAGTTTATAAGTCCTAAATGTACTATAGGTAAAATGTTATTTTGCATTGATCAAAGCCTATAGTAAATGCCACTACCTCCAAGGAACCTTTTAAACATCCAAAGCAGAAACTCACTCTGTAATTGGAAGCTTCACCAAGCCCTCGTGTCTGCCCCTACATTCTTAGGCTATACAACATCATGCCCTGTATTAACAAACAGACCGAATTAGCGTCCATCCCTGGCTCTCGCTCCGTCCTCTGGAGGTCTTCACGTCTAGGGCTCTTCAAAGAGAAAATATTCCTGGGATTTGAGGAGGCGGGGACAAAACGTCCATGGGGAAGTACCAGGGAGACATGTTTGGGGGTCCTCGGAATCACAGCGGCATCGCCCCTTGGTCTAGCAACATCCCCACCCCCACCCCCGCTGAGCTAGATTGCTCACAAGCACTGTGCAAACAAGCACCGTGACAGACTTCGCTACTGTCCTGCTGAGTTTGGATTATACCAAGCCGCCAGTACTGGTTGATTCGACTTGAAGTTATCATAGGGCAAAGCAAAAGGCCGAAAGAGAGCGGTTTACTTTAGCTCTTCCTCATTAAGGAGAAGCACATTAAATCAGGATCTTGCCCCGCGTTAGAGCACTGGGAGGCAAAAGTCCAGCCTCCAAGTACGCAAAGGGAATTGTCCCAAACTTAAAATTCAGAGCTATCCAGAGCATCTTCCTCAGAAGCCGCAGGAGCCCCTCTGACATCGGATGGAGGAGGGTACCTGAAGCGCTCAGTTTCCCGTTCCACGACCCATTTCAGTATCCTCCGTGCCCCGCACTTGTGTATTTAGGGCTTTTCTCCCTCTAAAAAGAAACTGAAGCCCGTCTCCTTTCCCTGACAAAAGGGCTTACAGGTAATTAGAAGGGATTATGCTTGAAGGGGAAATGCAGCCTTTAATCACCAGAAGGACACAGCAGGCTGAGCTGGCCGAGGTCCCAGCGGCCTTTGTGTCCGGTGCTTGCCCGAGCCCAGCTGGGGTGACCCCCCGGTGCTGGGGTGGTCCAGTATGGGCTTCCTCAGACAGATACAGCTTCTGCTTTGGAAGAACTGGACTCTGAGGAAAAGGCAAAAGGTAAAAACCGGGAGCAGGGTGGAGGAGTGGGGTGGGAGGAGGGGGCAGGGAGGAGGGGAGGCGGAGAGGAGAGGTAATTTGCCCTTTAGTTCTGAGGCCACCTTTAGCTGCTCAGTGACCAGGTGCGCTCCCACGGGATGACACCCTTCTGTTGTCCTTGACTACGTGAAAGCTGTTCTGTCCCCTGCCCAGCATCGGGATGCACTACCGCTCCCCACCCCTCCAGCTCTGACACCTGCGGTCCCAACTCAGCTCAGAAAGAACGATTTTCCTTAACGCTAGAGCGCGGGGTGTTTTTACTCGTTGACGTTCCTGGAACTGGGATGTAAATTCCCAGAGAAGTCACAGTTTCGCCGACCACAATTCTGTTCGGTGGAAAAATAACTTTGCATCTTCCAACTGTGTTATAGGTTCAGAAAGTGTTATTAACTACAGATTTTCCTAAACCTCTTCTGTGACCAGTCATGGCTGGACTGGACTAAGGCTTTAAAGGTGTACCAAGCACGCTCCCGCAGCTGGTTTCTATGACGGCCGGGGAAAACCTGAAGTATGTTTTGAGTATCCAGAGTAATATAAAGTAACACCGTGTAGGCCAAATATCCCAGGAGAAATGCTGGTGTGAGCTGCAGGAGGGCAGAGCCCCTCCAGAACTGCTACAAATGGTTCCTCCATTGTTTTTCTGTGGAGAGATAAGGTACAAATGCAGATTCATAACAAGATGGGGCTGAGAATGTGCCTTGGCTGGAAGAGGGCTTGCGGAGCGCACACTGAGACTTGGATTCGATCCCCAATACCACATAAACTGGGCATGGTACCTGGCAAAAGGATCAGAAACTCAAGGTCATCCTTGGTTGTATAATGAGTGCGTTCAAAGTCAGTCTGGGATACGTGAGATCCGAGAGAGAGAGAGAGAGAGAGAGAGAGAGAGAGAGAGAGAGAGAGAGAGAAAAGAAGAAGGAGGAGGAGGAGGAGGAGGAGGAGGAGGAGGAGGGGGGGGGAGAGGAGAAAGAAGAGAAGTTAGGAAGGAATGGGTGTCCCAGAACCCTGCAGGGTCCTCAAAACATGAAATGGCCTAAGGAGCTGATGGGGGTGGGGTGGGGGTGAATTGCTGTGTGAAGTGGGAAGGGCTGAGATTAAATTATGGAGCCCAGGATTGAGGAAGATATCCTTGCTGAACTCCGGCCTCCGCACACACCCTAACACACGTATGTGCACACACACATTAACAGGAGAAAAGAAAGCTGGGCCTCGTGAAGAGGGCAGGGAAGGAGACAGGCGATGGGGAAGAGGATGGTTTGTGGTAGGTTTCTGTTGGTGGCCTAGGCCTCTCCTGGGTATTCCAAGCGAACGTTAGGAAAAAATGGGACCAGGCGGTGGGGCGGGGCGGGGCGGGGCGGGTGAAGACCGGGGCGGCACCTTGGGCAGGTTTGGTCAGAGGGAGATGAACACGGTCAGCTAAGCACACAGCAGGCAGCTGGGGGAGGAGAGGAAATCGCTAAGGTTCTGTGAAGGTGGCGGTGCCACACTCCAGTTTTGAGCTCACCCACGGGGACACCATTGTCCTACAGCTGGCCGCTTTTCCCTGACCAAGCTGGTGTCGTTTCAAATTAGCCTTGAGGTTATTTGGGATCCCCCCAGGGACCAAGTGCTAACAGTAACCAAAGGCCCAATCCCTTCCAGAAATTCCCCTTCCTGAATGAAAACGCTGTCAAAACCTGATCAAGCCTCATTGTTAACTTCATCGCGTCCAGTCATTCATTCGGGCAAGAAATAATAGTCACCAGGCAGTGTGCCAGCAGCTAAGTTCCCAGTGATAGATGAGACAATTCAGTTTCTGCTCCCAGGGTGCAAATACTCTGCAGATTGCCAGGGAAATCCAATATGCCCAGCCCACCCCATCCCGTATCTCCTCCTCGCCCCTCCCCTCGCACCACGGCTGCTGACAGCAACGTTCCCATTGCTGTGGCTAGCCAACGGGGTTTCCAGAGACAGGACTCAGGAAACTGAGCCTTTCCCTGGCATTGGCCAGTGGATTCCTGTTGGGGGATGGGGCTTTCCTGCTCACTGTGTGCTTCCCCAGGGGGTGGAGACATTCATACTGCGAACCCTGTCTCACTCAAGCCTGGACACCCGCCCGCCGGTGGTATCACCTTCGTGGCCTGGAAACAGATCTCCCCGGTACCTCGAGATAGCTAATGTATCCAGGATGTCTGGGTTAGTTTTCTAAACCCCCAGTAGCTCTGTGAGGGGATCTGTAGGTCCTTTCAAGGCACTTGGATCTTCTGGAAAGGCCTGCACTCTCTAGGAAAATGGTGGCTACAGAGTGTGGCATGGCTGACCTGTAAAACAATGGCAATGGATAGATACCAAGGTTCTCTCTTCATCCTCCTCTGTTTCATCCCCTCAAGATGCAGGAAGGGAGTCTTCAAGTGCCTGCTGCCCTTCCTTCATTTCCCATCTTCTGTTAGCCCTTATTCGATGTTACAAAGTACCTGCCTGGCATGGTACTAAATTAGTTACATCATTTTCCCCTCTCGCTAAGGACTGAGAGGTTTCAGTTATCCCTGTGGGTACCAATGATGCAGGAAACAGTTATCCCTGTGGGTACTAATGAAGTGACTGAGGATTCCTCAGGGTTAGCACGGCTTGGCCCAGGGATTAAACCATGTGTGACTTCCGGATGGCAGATGTATGTGATCATCAAACTCCACTGCCCTGACTAACGGACTAGTCACAGATATCACAAAGACAGAATGACTGGGTAATTAATTTATCACCGACCAGGGCAGTAAATGTAAACTAATATTGCAGCTCTAGCCTGAGTGCACGTCTGACCTGCCTGAAGGGGGACGGGGCACAGTCCTTGCCCTGGTGGAACGTGCCGGGCAGGAGGAGGCTGCCCTGTGATTCCTGAGCAGAAGTGGGTGGAGTCCTATCGGAGGGAGTGGAAGGAAGCGTGGGATGGAGGAGGGGCTGGGAATTCGGGGAGAGTTCTCAGGATCTTAACTCACATCCCTGCCTCCCGAAGACTCTGTCCAAGATCACATCTGCCCACTTTGGTTGAGAGGACTTGCAAAGCAAATTAGCGCCAGTCAGTTTTTCTTACACCCGAGCATTCATATCCTAGACTCCCTCGTTGTCCCTAGGTCGTCCTGCAGAGGACGGAATGTTTGGTGAAGGCTTGAGGAGTCATCAAAACAGGCTGTGAACAGGGGTTCACAGCGCCAGGTGGTGGTGGCCCACGCCTTTAATCCCAGCACTCGGGGAGTCAGAGGCAGTCAGCCTGGTTTACAGAGTGAGTTCCAGGACAGGCAGGGCTACACAGTGAAACTCTGCCTCCAAAATAAATAAATAAATAAATAAATAAATAAATAAATAAATAAATAGGTTCATGTCCTAAACTCTAGAGGTGTGGAGGTGTGTGCCTGGTATCCGGTATTGCTGTGGCCTTTAGTGCTGGCTCAGCATTAGGCGAAAAGAACATAGGGGCACCGGGAAGCCGGCACCAGCTGCAAGCGTGCGAAGCTCTGGGTGGCACGGGGCCAGGTTTGAGTCGAGTCTGGATTCTCAGGCCAGAAGGGAGGATCCCTGCAATTGATCTCAAGTTCTGACCACCTCTCTTTTAAATTGAAAACAGAGAGGGAAGGAGAAAACCCAACTGGCTGTTTTAAAACAACAAGCACAACTCTGCCCAGGCCAGGAACCTTTCCTCCCCCACATAGGCGGAATGGTAAAGAGGTGGGGGGAGGGGAAAGGGAGGAGAGAACAAGGAAATACCAGTTTAGTTTAAGAAACATTCCAGGGGTGGGGGTGGGGGGCTTCTAAGCTCGGACTGGGCTTAATTAAAGTTACAGACATGTTTAAAGTGGGGAGGGGGACTCTGGAGACATGTTTTTTATTATAATGTGGAATTTCTCCCCAGGGCATGCCTGTGTACACTTGAGCAGCAAGGGTAATGTCCTTCTGGGCTGGTGGTGCTGATTCTGGGGGAGGGGAAGAGGCTGCCGGGAGGACCCACTTGGCTCGGCTAAGTGGAGAAAGGACGGCAGGTAGTTTTTGTGCAGAGTGGCGGGTGAATGCTGCGGTGCTCCAGATCCCAGGCAGAGGAAAACCACCAGCCCCTCCTCTCCCTCCCCCACCCACCCCGTGCATCTCAAAGATGGCCGGCGATGCCGAGCGGGGGAGGGGCCGAGAGGCTGCTGTTAATTTTCATCGTATTTCTTCCACCATCTGTCTGTAACCTGCTGTCACCCACTGAGCTCCTGTGGCCCTTGCAATGACTCTATGAGACGATAATAAAGGGCCTGTGTGCCAGGCTCTACTTTCTGGGTTGGGCATGATAAACATATTTCATGATTGCAATTGGAGACATGACCTGGTACAGCTTCTTTTTGACAGCTGCGTCCCTGTGGCATGGAGAGGTTCAGAAGTTTCCCAGTGTCATAAACCCCAGTACTTGGCCCCAGAGTAGCCTGTTACTAATTCTCATTGTACACTATAGGACAAAACAACATTCCCCATTTCGTAGATGAGAAAACTGACAGAAATTGAGCCAGCCCGACAGTGGTTGAAACCCAAATCCTCGCATTCTCAGATCGGCACAGGTGGTATGCAGCATCTATACAACCCACAGGCAGACGCAGCGCAAAGGCATGCAAGCTTTGATGGAGAGCCAGCATTACAAGCAGTTGTCTTGGGAGGAGTCACGTGCGAAGTCTCCGGCCTGGTTGTCTCATCATCTCCTTGGAGAAGACACTGAGAGTAACTTCCGGTTTCAGCGCTTGCACCTGTCACTCTGCGATCTTGCCAAACCCGTTCCCCCACCACCCTTACAGGACGATCTGGAATGGGGGAGGGGGAGCTTCTATACGTGCCTTTGTGGGGTGCAGTGTGTTATAAACGCTTTAGAGTGTTGATGACCTGCATCCCTGTGTCAACACCAGCTTCAGGGAGAAGCACCCTAGGCCCAGCTTGACTGAGACTTACACATTCCAGAGAAAGCTGATGAGAACTTCCTGTGGCTCCTGCCTTACACGTGGGTTGCTGGGGTCACAGTGGAGGACCTGAGAGTGTTGGTCTAGGAACCAGGATAGATAGTAACAGGCAGGGTTAGGCCAGGGAGTCCTTGGGATGTGCCCTTCCTGTGGACAATTACCAGTGATCTTAATTGCTAGCAAGTATTCCTGGGGCAGTCTCCTTAAACACCAGGTGGGAATTGCCCAATTTGGGTGTTTTGTAACCTTGCAGGAAAAGGTATGGGAGCGCTCTGGAAACTGAGCACCTTAAGAGAAAGAAGCCTGTTGTTCTTCTGTCTTGCTGTAGTTGTATGTGTGCTTCCTCCAACCTGTGTTGAGTAAAGTCTTTTTAAAAAGTGACCGTGTAACTGTAAACATATTTCCTTTCCCTCAACATCTGATCTATTACCTACCACCAATTTTCAGATATGTTAGAACATGGCTGCCAGCAGACTCCTGGTTTTTGTTTGTTTTGTGTTTTTTAAGCAGCGTTTATGGGTTCGTTATACATTCATGGAGCCTCTACCTGCTAGGATGTCTAATTCCTAATTCCCCAATTCATGTCTAGGTCCCTAATTTCGGTTCATATTTCCTCATCTCTGCCCTCCCACCGTGCAGGGATGCGAGCCGCACCAATCTCAAGCACCTGTCCTTTTGGGGTCCAGAGAACTCTGACTTTAAACCTAGAGCATCCGAATACCAACCTTTTATGATAGGTTGAGACCAGCACCTCTTCTGGTTGTGGGAAGGGAGGAACCGGGGCAGTATTTCCGATTCCCTTAAATGATGGACCTTATTGAAAGAAAAAAATGTTGACCAACTGGATTTCTGTTGACTTTGCTTGGGGGCACAGTATTTCAGAGTCATTTGCTCCCTAGTTCATTCATTAATTCAATGGCTACCTTCAGGCAACATCTACCGTGCGCCCGAAGGCAAGACAGTGGGAAAGGGTAGGAAGAAGGCCATTGAGGCAGGAGGCTGGATTCTGCTTCCTGTAGTGATAGTATGCAAGTCACCTGACATCTGCAGGTCTCTTCAATTACCCACAGAATGAGAGATCACGAGATGTTTACTGTCTGAGGTACCAGCATTACACAAGAGCTTATCAGAATCTGTATCCTTAACCAGGTGGTGGTGGCGGGGGCAGCGTGCAGAGGCGCACGTCTTCAATCCCAGCACTCGGGAGGCAGAGGCAGGTGGATCTCTGTGAGTTGGAGGCCAGGCTAGTCTACAGGGAAAGTTCTAGGACAGCCAGGCCTACACAGAGAAACCCTGTCTTGAAAGGCCAAAAAAATAGAAAGGAGAAGAAAGAATTGGTATTCATTCTTGCACAGTACTGTCTGCCAAGCCCTGAAGTCTGAGGTCTCTCATGGCCGTCTGGTGTCGATATTATTTTCAGGAGTAAACACAGGCACAGGGCAGATGGACACAGAATTTGGTTGATGTAGTGAACCAGGCAGGAGGCCCTGTAGGAGAGAGGACGGAAGAAGGAAGTCCTTTAGGTAACTAGTCCGGCTACTCTTAGCAATGGGACGTATTCTGGTGAATGCCTTATTTGATCATTTCATCACCAAACCTACCTACTGCACGACCTCCTACACAACCAGGCGACATAGCTATGTGTCTATTTATGAATAGTGTGGTCTATGGCTCCTGGAGTCATAATAAACACAAGATTAAAGCAAGAACGAGACAAAATGACGCAAGGGAGAGAGACAGTGAACTCGATATGAGAGGGGTGCTGCTGGTTTTACAGCTGACTTCTTACCAGTGAATTTTTGTTTCTGAGACAGGGCAGCCTCAGCGGTGCTCTATCTTCTGTACTGGCCATGGACTCCTGCTTCCGCTGCCCAAGCACTGCGGGTACAGATGTGTGCCAACACACTTCGCCTCAAGCTTCTGGTTTCTGCTAGTTTGTTTGTTATGAGTAAATGTTCTCTCTCAACTGATGATTTTTTTGGATTTGTTTTTTTTCGAGACAGGGTTTCTCTGTGTAGCCCTGGCTGTCCTGGAACTCACTCTGTAGACCAGGCTGGCCTCGAACTCAGAGATCCGCCTGCCTCTGCCTCCCAGAGAGCTGGGATTACAGGTGTGAGCCACCACTGCCCGGCTCAACTGATGATTTTTAAACACAGTAAATGCATAAGCCTGTAAGAGTCACATAATCGCTACTGTCATTGCTGGACATAATTGTATGTGCTGTAGTTCTTTTAAAAAAATTTTACTGGTTATTTTATTTATTTATATTCCAAATGTTATCTCCCCTCCCAGTTTCCCCTCTGCAAACTCTCTATCCCACATCTCTCCCACCTGCTTCTGTGAGGATGCTTACCCACTCACCCACCCACTCCCACCTTCCCGCCCTAGCATTCTTCTACACTGTAGCATTGAGCCTTCACAGGTCCAAAGGCGTGCCTTCCCATTGATGTCAGATAAGGCCATCCTCTGTTACATGTGTGGCTGGACCCATGGGTCCCTCCACGTGTATTCTTTGGTTGGTGGTTTAGTGCCTGGGAGCTCTAGGGGTCTGGTTAGTTGATATTGTTGTTCTTCCTATGAGATTGCAAACCCCTTCAGCTCCTTCAGTCCCTTCCCTAACTCCTCCATTGGGGTCCTTGTGCTCAATCTAATGGTTTGCAAGCATCCGCATCTATATCAGTAAGGCAGAGCCTCTCAGATAGCTGTACCGGGCTCCTGTCAGCAAGCACTTCTTGGTATCGGCAATAATGTCTGGATTTGGTGGCTGCATATGGGATGGATCCCCAGGTAGGACAGTCTCTGGATGGCCTTTCTTTCAGTCTCTGCTCTACTCTTTGTCCCTGTGATATGAAGTCACCACAGACACTACAATGTTAAGATAGTAATGGGGCTTTTTCAACTCCGTCATGACTTACCAGGCCAGTGTGGGATATGTGATCTGTGATTGCCTGAAGTGTTACCTGGGCTATGATTACACAACAGCCCAGTCTTGGTGCTCAGACAGTGCACAGAGGAAGACCTTCTCTGGTTATATATCTCCTCACGTCTCTTAGCATTTTCTATTTTTATTCTCCCTTTTCCAGATTCGCTTTGTAGTGGAACTCGTGTGGCCTTTGTCTTTATTCTTGATGTTAATCTGGCTGAGGAATGCCAACCCGCTCTATAGTCAACATGAATGTGAGTATGACCCCAGAATACAGGACATCGTTCCCTTTTGGAAGCTTGTGGGTTGGAATGGGGGTATCACATCCGTTGCCATTTCAGAGGCTACAATGTATAGACCAAGTTGCCATTTCAGAGGCTACAATGTATAGACCAAGTTCCCCAGTGCTCTACAAATTCGAGTGTCTTAAAATGTGTGGAGCATAAGCCAACCCCGATTGTAGTGGAGCACTGGAAGAACGCACTATTTGCTTATTCATTTCTTTCATTTGGCAGTCCTGGAAATCAAACTCAGCCCTGTATAGACAGGTTTTGTTTGTTTGTTTGTTTGTTTTTTGACTGTGTTGTTGTTTGTCTAAACTTACCTATCTTACAAATTTAGATCTGTTTTCCAGGATGACTGATTTGGGGAGCTGTTTTACATGGTGTGGGGAGAGGGGACGGGGAAAAGGGGAAAGCACAGAATCACACTTAATAAATATTATTCCCTGGAGCTTCGAGGCATCTGCGAGCCTCCTGTGGGTCTGTTTTGTATAGTAGCTTCTTTGGAAGGCTGCCTGTGTTTTCTGGCCAGGCTGGTGTCTTGTCCCTCTAGGCAGCTGGCATGGAAGCCCAGAAAACCCTTGTCCCTCCCTCCCGCCACTCCCAGGAGCACACAGCCTCCACCCTTACTGTGCCCTGAGCCCAAGTCTTTATTTCCCTCCAGGAGGTTATTTTGCAGTCTCAGTTCCCCTTCCTCAGTTCCCCAGAGCTCCTAGGACAGGACATAGCCTTCCTCATGCTGTGACCCTTTAATACAGCTCCTCATGTTGTGGTGATGACCTCCCCAAACCATAAAATTATTTTCATTCATACTTCGTAATGGTAATTTTGCTACTGTTATAAATCATAATGTAAATATCTGTGTTTTTTTGATGGCTTTAGACGACCCCTGTGAAAAGGTCGTTTGACACCCCACACCCTAAAAGAGGGGTCGTGACCCACGGGGTGAGAACTACTGCCCTTGGAGACCATTAGTCTGTGTTCTTATCTGCCATTGAGCTCCAGTACACAACCCGGGGGCCTAAACTTTGTTAGATGCTCCTGCTTCATAAACAAGGGGAGAGACAGAGCGTCCAAGAGTCTGTGCTTCTGGTCTGTTTGGCCTCTGTGACTAACTCCTTCTTGTTTTCATTTCCTGTCTTAAGGCCATTTTCCCAACAAGGCAATGCCTTCAGCAGGACTGTTACCTTGGCTCCAGGGGATTTTCTGCAATATGAACAACCCTTGTTTTCAAAACCCCACCCCTGGAGAGGCTCCTGGGACGGTATCAAACTATAACAACTGCATGTAAGTGCCAAGATTCCGAGATTCCAACCTACAGGGAGAAACTTGTCCCCCCCTCACCCTCCCACCCCCCCATCTGCTCTCTTCCCATGTGGGAGTGTGTGTACCCCCTGCAGAATGGGGAGGGCTCCAAAGAGTGTGAGGTAGGGGCAGCTTCCTACCTGAAATAGTCTACGAACAGCAGGACACCTGGGGAAAACCTTCAAACTTAAGGCACCTGGACATGATTTCTTCATCTTTATGTCCAAGAGGTGACCTAGAATCTAGCAGCAGCCCTGGCTGTCAAATGTCCACTACTTATGGTCATCCGTCTGCTTAGGTAGAAGGACTCCATTCCCTCCTTCACCCTCTCCCACAGGCCACCTGTAGCCATCTCTGTTTCCTCCAAAGCCTTCTTTAGCCCTCTAAGGCCTGTGAAGAACGTCAAGAACCATTGTAAGGAAGCACAAAGTCAGGTTTGCAATGAAAGTTTACTTCTTGGAAGAAAATAACAAATCCCACATCCTCTCCTGAAACTGTCATCAGCGCTTATGAAGTAGAGTCTTGGGATATGGCTTACCCAGTGCATTTTTTAGCCCACAAAGCTGAACATCAGGTTGTCCATCTTCTTTCTCCCTGTCCAGTGAGCCTTGATGGGTATGCACAGGGAGGACCTTGGTGATACAGCATGGTGTCAGGTCCCATCTCTAAGGGTGGGTAGTGGGGAGGTCAGAGAATTGGGTAAAGGCTGGCAAGACTCGCTGGTAGTATCTACAAACACCCTTAGAAACAACAAACCAGAGAAAATGGGGTTTAAGGTGACCTTGCCCTGCCCCAACTTGAATTCGGAGCAAATTACTCATCATCTCTGTTAGTGTTAGAATCATAAATATCCATCAATCGAGGCTATGCTAAGTCAAGCAACAATGTAAAAGTAGCACAAGACTGTTACTATATTATTATGAAAATGATAGCTATTTGTTTATGAGTATTTTTGTTTAAAACTATAAATATTAAACATATTTTTAAAATCATGAATAGAAATATATTTTTGCTTTCTACAGCTTGGCAAGAGTATATCGAGATTTTCAAGAGCTCTTCGTGGACACACCAGAGGCCCAGCACCTTGGCCAGGTTTGGACAGAGCTCCGCACCTTGTCCCAACTCATGGACACCCTGCGGACTCACCCTGAGAGATTCGCAGGTAACCTGTGTGTCAGTGTTCCCATTCTGTACTTGTCTCTAGCGTCAGGTATACCAGAAACTGAGATCTAGTAACGAGTGGGGAGATTCCGTGGGGAAAGATGCCAAAGACACGTGCCTATAATCCCAGCATTCCTGTGGTGAGGTAGGAAGGTGAAACAGGAGAATCCCCAGAAGCTCATAGACTAGCTACCCTGTCTTACACACCAGTGAACTAAAAGCAGTTGTCCTTTAACCTTCACATGCATGCTGTGGCATGTGTGCACTTGCATTAACACATAGACACATGCATGTGTACACGCATGAGCATGTGCCTCGTAAACGCACACAAAGACATTTTAATGTACATTTCCAACAATATTTAGCATCCAGACCGAAGCAGGAGGACCTGTTGAGAACAGGATGTGAGGTGGAGGGATCGTTTTTTTGGTTTTGTTTTTTTAAGTTTCTAAGTATTATCTCATCTTTTTTATTTATGTATGCTGTAGCTGTCTCTAGACACACACCAGAAGAAGGCATCGGATCCCATTACAGATGGTTGTGAGCCACCATGTGGTTGCTGGGAATTGAACTCAGGACCTCTGGAAGAGCAGTCAGTGCTCTTAACCACTGAGCCATCTCTCCAGCCTGAGGTGGAGGGATTGTAAGGAAGCACTAGAGTAGATCAAGGAGGCCGTAGCAATGAAAGGCGGAAGTTGTACTGTGTGCATTTTGTCTGGGCTGCATTGAGCTTTTATGAGATGCTATTAACACCAGGATTAGCTAGGGGGAATTGAAATGCTTGGATCAGTTCTAGGATCCTGTTTAACTGATGGGAAAAAGGATGAGATGGAAGGACTGATGGCTGTAGTCAGAGTGTTTGAATTTAGGATGTCAAAGAGAGTCAGGTGGGATGGGTATCACAGAGGTGGATGTAGCAAAATGAAGAGGAGAGGGCAGTGTCTGTGAGGAAGAGGTGAAGGAAATGAGGAATCAGCTGTGAGCTGACACAGACACAGGTTGAAAGATAGCAAGAATCAGACATCCCAGGAATGGAGAGACAGTTCAGGGATTAAGAGCTCTGGCTGTTCCTCCAGAGGACCCTGGTTCAATTCCCAGCACCTACAAGGCAGCTCACAACTGCTTGTAACTCCAGTTCCAGGGCATCTGATGCCCTCCTACAGACAAACATGAAGGCAAAATACAAATGCACGCTAAAATAGACAGGCAGACAGTCAGACAGACAAGGCTAGATGGATGCAGAAGCAGCCAGATCTGTGCGAGTTCCAGGCTTACCCAGGTTACAAAGAGAATTCAAGGACAGCCAGGGGCTTCACACAGAAACCCGTCTCAAAAAAAAAAAAAAAAAAAATTAAGTAAGTAATGAAGTAAGTAATGAATCAGACATCCAGGTGGGAGAAGCACTTACAATGAGGAACCACAAAGAGATGAGGCAGAACTGTCTCATAGCCTCAGGGGAAATTCAGGTGGGGTGGGGACAAAATCCAACTTCGAAGACAGCACCAGATCCTAAAAGTCTTCCCTGAACTTTGCATGGGTGTGTCAGCTTCACTAAGACACCTGTGGGGACAAGCTGTGGCAATTGAAAACTGTTGCCTGAGCGTCTGTAATTCAGAGGCTGAGGAGGTGACATTCCAGGACATCCAGGAGCTGCCCCAGGCCCGTGGGTAGACGGGGTCTTTCAAGAAATGCCCGCTAGTGGGTGAAGACATTTCCAGCACCAGAGTTCAGAGGTAGCCGCTGGTAGACGGATGTGTGCCCTTAAGACAGAGGTGGTGACTGTAAAGATTGCCCTCGGAGGATGACTAGGGCAAGGAAAGGACTACCAGGGGAAGCCGAGGGGTGAGAGCAGCCAGATAGAGCAGCTTTTATCTGAGTTACAGTCAAGTTAGGCTAGTGTGACCAGCTGGCCCTCCTCACCTGAGCTTGGGGTCCAACTCCTTTACCCTCAGCACACATTTGGCTCCTACGGTGAGTCTCTCTGGAATAGAAAGATGGGTGCTGTTGAGTGCCTGCCCAAAGGGCCCCCGAGAGACAATGGTAGACAATGATGCCCCTCACCATACGGGGAAGCAGAGGGCTTTGAGGACATGGGGGGGGGGCGGGGGCTCAGCAGGGGAAAAGACTGGAAACAGAATCTTCCCCTCCCCCCATCTTCCTGCCTTTGCAGCCTGGACCAGAAGTATGCTCAGATCGCGGTGTTAGGATTGCTTACACAAATTAGTTACTTCCAAAGCAGTAGAGAACATATTGCTGGCGGACATTTCTACAGCCTAGATTATAAATATCTACAATAGTCTTTGCTCTTCTGTAAAAGCACTTATTTCAGTTAGCTCAAGTCTGAAGGACTCTAGAAGGTAGAAACAGCCAGCATTCTCTCTCTCTCCTCTCTCTCTCTCTCTCTCTCTCTCTCTCTCTCTCTCTCTCTCTCTCAGTTTTTGAGATGGGTCCATTCTTAGCTTAGACAGCCTAGAACTAATGTAGCTCAGACTTGTCTAGAACTTGTAGCAATCCTCCCCCTCCCCTTCCCAAAGTGCCGGAGTTATAAGCATGAGCCAAATGTCCAGTCCCTATTCGCCTTTTAGTCATAAAAAAACTAGAGGGGCAAATCTTGCCGACCACAAAGACGTTTTGTCCAAGGCTAAGCAAACAGATAAGATAGACAGCCACGGTCTTGACCTCAGGGTGACTTTCCTCCTTTCATTCAGAAGGGTTGCCATTAACTGGACTTGGCACTGCCGTGTCTGACTGTGAACCTGAGTCTGACTGCAGGGAGTGGAAGAGAACTCATCCCAGGCAGAAGCTCTCTGTGGTTGCTGCATTGTCTAGGATAACCCAAATCGCCACGTTCTAAGCCTGGACATGCAAGTGGTTCTTTCTGCAGGCTCTCCAGCTGTGGGGGACTCTCCTAAAGGGAGCATGGCTGGGGGACAGGGGATCAGGGTGGCCTTCTAGGGTTCCCCTGAAACTGGGGACAGAAACTAACAGGGATCTAGAGACCAGAGCTAAGTAAATGATGTGGTTCATGGGAGGAATTCTGGGCCAGGCTCTGACATCTAGTCAAGATGGCGGGAAGAGGCTCTGTGGTGTTGGACAAGGTGAACGCTAGAGTCTGAAGTTACGCTGAGGGTCTCAGTCTCAGAGCTGGGTGGACAGCTGCAGCCACTGAGACTTTTGCCTGTGGGGTTCTCAGTCTCCTGGGAAAGTATGCCTGTGCTGACCCAGACAGCACTTTCCTCCCACAGCAAACCTGTAGGGTTGCATTCTCAGCAGGGGAGGATTAATGGGGAGCCACCAGCTGCAGACAGACATAGCCCCCTATCCCCGGCCGGCTCTGTGGTCTCATCTTTAAAACCCTGTTCCGGAAGCCTCACCCTCCGCCCCATTACCCTCAGCCTCCAATCTTCCCAGGGTGGAGAACAAGTAGAACCGCATTTTAAATGAAAATGTAGTTTTTCTCTCCCCAGCAACCCCTCCCTCCGCCCCCCTCCCCACTTCACACTTCTCCCTCAGGAATCTAAGGAAGGGCTTGTCTGGTATCACCCTGTCACTCAGACCCTGGGCCCCACACTGCTGGCAGGGTAGCCCCCACGCCCTCCTCAGGTGTGTGCTCCTCCGTGTCCCTGCCCTTCTCCTCCCTTCCCAACCTTGACCCAGCCAGGCCACAGTTGTGTGATACCCGGGCAAAATGACTCTCTGTCTCACCCCTTCTCCCAAGGCGTTTGTATGCAGCGGCAGCTGAGTGTGTTAAAGAGTAACTAAAAAATAAACAGCTACAGAGTGGGGTTTCACTCTCAGGATAAGAGCACAGGTATTTATTGAGTGCCTGGAGTCATTCAACAGACATTTATTGAGGCCTTGCTACTAGGTCAGGCCTTAAAGCTGAGTAAAAGAGAAAAAAAAAGAGAGAGAGAGGGAGGGAGAGAATGAATATGACCTTGAGGTCTTACCCCTGGGATTCGTATGGCTAGATAGAATAAGGGGTGTAAAAAAAAAAGAAAGAAAGAAAAAAAGAAGAGAAAAACCCACCCGTGCACGCCTGTATATGCATTATGCATGCTACCATGTGCAGAATACTACAGTGAGGGCCTGTGAGTCTGTGTCTAAAGAGAACAGTTGAGCTGACACCCCAGGGGTAGGGAAACACGGAGCTGTTTGGAAAAAGACAAGATCTGTAGGTTACCCAAAGGAAAGGAACACAAAGACTGGACACAGTACCTTCTCCTAGGCCCTGCTGCTCCATGGGCACCTACCTTCAGGTTCTTACAAAGTCTTTGGAAGTTTCCTCTGCAAAGGAGCGTGATAGTGGGCTACTCCCTGGCCCAGCTCTCAAAGACATCTACCCTGACAAGAGGCTGCTGTACGGAAACATCAGGGACAGTTGCTGCTACCTTAGACGGTGGCAGATGTTTGGGCTTGACCTCTGCCCTGCAATAGGGAGTTATCCTTGGCAGTGTGGATCTAGTCACGCCGCCATACGGGAGCCTCACAGCCCTGGAACAGTGATGGAGGTTGTCAGGCACTTGCCTGGACATGGAAAGGTTTGGGAGAGAGCTGGAATCACAGGGAGAACGGTATCGGGAGAGCATGACCCTTGGAGAAATACTCAGAGCTTAGCAGGTCACCAGACACCTGGAGAACGTGGGCCACGATGACATTACATATCCAGGGCTTTGCCTTCATAATGAGATGACTTCTAGAAGCTGGGCCTGTGGACTCTGCTCTGGTCAATATCCTGTAAGCTGTAGCAGTAGTCCGTTTGATTCTGATACCTGCCCAGGAAGCAACAGAAGAGGCCAGTGCTGGTGTGAATCCTCCAGGAGGGGTGGGGATAATATTAATGCTGTCGGAATAAGCATGTTATTGAGTCTAACTACTTTCAGCACATTAAGTGCTTCAGATTCCTTTACCTCTTGTTGCCCCTGCAACATCTAGTCTATATGGTGGCCATGATCACACAGAGAGAGGCTCATCACTTGCCCAGGGACACCTTCACAGGAAAGGGTCCTTTATGCCTCCTTGAGAAAGAATTCCTGCTTTTAAAAGGTTTTGAGTGAAGTTGGAGAGACTGCTCTTAAATTGCCCTGTCCATGCCCATACCCAGAGCTTCAACCCTGAGCTGAGTTAACGGGAACCACAGAAGAATTCTCACCACCACAGCCGCAGTGAGAACAGATTGGACACCTCCAGTTCAGAAACAGGGACTTTTTTCCTTAGCTTAAAAAAATTCTTTTTTGCCGGGCGGTGGTGGCTCACACCTGTAAACCCAGCACTCTGGGAGGCAGAGGCAGGCGGATCTCTGAGTTCGAGGCCAGCCTGGTCTACAGAGTGAGTTCCAGGACAGCCAGGGCTACACAGAGAAACCCTGTCTGGAAAAAAAAAACAAATCCAACCCCCCCTCCCCCAAAAATTCTTTTTTGAGGCAGGCGGTGGTGGTGCACGCCTTTGGTCCCAGCACTCTGGAGGCAGAAGCAGATGAATTTCTGAATTCCAGGCCAGTCTGGTCTACAGGGAGAGTTCCAGGACAGCCAGGGTTACACAGAAACTCTGTCACCAATAAACAAAACAACAGCAAAGATACCCCTCAGGCTGTGAGCGTGGTGGCAAGCACTTTGAACCATCTTGCCAACCAAGGTCCTTTTGCTTACATAATGAAACTCTGGATTATTGGTCTTTTTTTTTTCTTCTAATTATGTGAAGAATGTAATTCGAATTTTTATGGGAACGAAGTTAAACTTATAGGCAGCTGTTACAGCCATTTTCACCATATGAATTCTGCAATCCAGCGTCATGGGAGATGGTCCATCTTCTAGTATCTTCTTCAGCTTCCTGACTTCTGTCCCAGCATGTTATCTGCATGTAGAAAAGCCACTTATTTTTAGTAACTTTTAACTGATTTTGTTTGTCCTTCTATTTTGCAGGAAGTTATCAACACGAATTTTCTGTACATGGGTAGAGCAGGGTTCCCAGGCTTAGCACCACTGACATTTGACAGGGAGATGACTCTTTGGGGAGCCATGTGACCACTGCATTGGGCTGTCCACTATGAATGCTTAGCAATGCCGCTGGCCTCTCTCCACTCACACTGCCCCAAGATGCCTCTAGATATCACCAAATATTCCTCAAGAGACAAAATTCCACTGCCGTAGTTCCTTACCCTTCACTCTCTTGAAAGACATTGTCTCAGTCCAAGTCTAAAAAGCGCTCTGTGCCCCAACCCACCGTAGGTTGACTTTTCCCTCCCTCTGTGCCTTCACACTGTATGGTGCCAGGGCTCTTCAGTGGGACTGGCTAGGTGGCAGATACTGGCAAGAGCCTCAACCTCCCAGAGTTCCCAAGGAAGCCAAGAACACAGCCTTCTTCTACGAGCCAAGCAGAAACATTTCCAGCCAGTTCTAGCTGTGGTTCTTATTTTGACCCATCTCCCTTCAACTTTCTCTTCTTTCATTCACATGCAGGGAGAGGACTGCAACTCCGAGACATCCTAAAGGATGAAGAGACACTGACACTATTTCTCACGAAAAACATTGGCCTGTCTGACTCAGTTGCCCACCTCCTGGTCAACTCCCAAGTTCGTGTGGAACAGGTAGGTGAGGCCCGTGGAAGAGGGGGAAGGACGGAGCCTGAGAAAGATAAAGGTTTTCTGGATTCCTTTCTCTTTTGCTTCCATGTTCAGAATTTGCAACTCATGCTCCACATTCAGGGGCATGTCTGGGGCTATTGAGTCAACAAGCACCTCCTCACAGGATCACTGGTACCCAAAAGACTCCCCTGGTTTTTTGAAACTTGTAGGAAGTAGAGCAATCATGAGGCTGAACCTACCCTGGAGAGTAGGGGAATCTGACCATTTATTTACTAATCAAATCCAGCTATAAGTACTGGAGCAGTGTGGGCCAGATAGGCAAAGCCTGTGACTCAGGACAGCCATCCCACGGGAGGGTCAATGTAAACAGAGACTCCCTTGTGTCTCCTGGCTGTTGGGAGACATTATGTGAGGACAAGAGTATCCTTACTAAGGAGAAAGCTGGCCTGCAAGCACTTAAGGGAAGAGCTCCAGCCAAGCAAGAACTCTCTCTTTCTGCGTGTGTGTGCATGTGCGTGTGCGTGTGCGTGTGCGTGTGCGTGTGCGTGTGCGTGTGTGTGTGTGTGTGTGTGTGTGTGTGTGTGTGTGTTAGGGGCTAGAGAAATGGCTTAGTGGTTAAAAGGTTAAAAGCACACACTGCTCAGTGAGGTGGTTTGAATAACAATGGCCGTCATAGCCTCCAGTATTTGAATGTTTAGTCACCAGCTTGTGAAAACCCTTTGAAGCCGGGCTGTGGTGGCACACGCCTTTAATCCCAGCACTTGGGAGGCAGAGGCAGGCGGATTTCTGAGTCGAGGCCAGCCTGGTCTCCAGAGTGAGTTTCAGGACAGCCAGGGCTACACAGAGAAACCCTGTCTTGAAAAAACAAAACAAGAACAAACAAACAAACAAACAAAAAAACCCTGAAAGGATTAGAAGCTTTAGGTATGGCCTTGTTGGAGGAAATTCATCACCGTGGGTGGGTTTTGAGGTTTCAAAAGCCAGGCCCAGTCTCTCTCTTCCTACCTGCAGATCAGAATGTAGCTCTTAGCTACTGCTCCAGTCCGGTGAGTGCCCACCATCTTTCCCACCAGAATAATGACTAACCTCGGAAACTTTAAACAACATTGTGCGCGCCCAATTAAATGCTTTCTTTTATAACAGCTGCCTTGGTCATGTGTTTCTCCAGCTTACAGGGTGTCTATATAGAACAAGGACGAAGGCGGGGCCCAAGTGTGGTTTCCAGTTCCCCCGTCAGTTGGCTTACAGCCTCCTGTAACTCCAGCTTCTGGGGACTCCAACATTTCTGGCCTCCTTGGGCACCTGCACTCATGTGAGCACATCTCTACACAGAAAGATATACATACAGACATATCATTAAAATGACTCTTAAAAAACAGGGTGGATAGAGGCTGACTCTAAGAGTTACCACATCTAACAAGGGCAGAAGGGCCACCTCGGTATTCCTGGGCCACTTGCTTTCCAGATCATTCTAGACATTTCTGATCCCCCCATAAATGTATTTTATTCGTGTTAATAATTTCCTATTATTGTTATTATGTTATTGTCTATTATTATAATTATTATGTTAATAATTACACAAATCTGTGACTTTCACATCTATTTGCTTCTTTGTTCCTTACAGTAATCCTGAAATGGAACAAAAACACGGGGGAAACTGAGGCATCTAGTGATAATTCTCCTACACAAACTTCTATAACTAAAACTCCCCAGAGCCCAAGTGTGATGAAGTACCTCCCACGCCTAGTCCCGTGATTCCGACATAATAAACTGGGCTGGCTCTCACAGCCCAGTGACCATTAGCGTCAGTGGCACAGGAGGAATTCCTGTTAGAAATGCAAGTTTCCTGGCCCTGCCAGCTCAGTTGAGTCCAAACTTTTAGGTATAGGGCTGTTTGTATTGGCAAACTTCCCGGGAGACTACAAGCTCAGGCTGGAGGGCCATTGCTCTTGATAGACAGGACCCCTGCCCGGGAGACCCTCCAGGGGAGACCAAAACATAAGTTGGGAGTTTCAGAGTGTGAGTCGTTCTTGAGAGAAAGGTCTACACAGGATGCTGGCATCTGGGTCCGGGGATAAGGGAGGAGACCCTTCCCACCTGGTGGGATGAAAGGGGTTTTATACTGGTTCCTCACCCCACGATGGAGGAGCCCACGCCTGCTTTCTGATCATCCAGACTCTAGGATTATCCCTGGAAGCAGACAGGCAAAGGAGAGTCAGTTCCTGACAAGGCCGAGCGGCTGGGCTGGCTGCCTGGCACGGTCTGCCTTCCATCTTCATCACAGGGAGTTGTCATCAGCCCCGACAGCCCAGTTTTCCCGTTTGCTTTTTCTACAGCTCGTAAAACCCCAGTCCCAGCAATGCCTGTGACAATTTCCAGTTGGTAATAAAAGGGAGGCCGAGATAAGGGTTGGAATTTAGGGGAAGTTTCCTTTGAGCGTGTAAAGCCATGACCTTGGGAGTTCAAGTGGCTGCTGCCCTCTTGGCACCAGGACTGAGGCTCTTTATGGGGAAGACAGGGGGCCAGGTCACCAGGTTGTGCTACCAGCTCCTGACCCAAGTAGCCAATGCTCTCAGATCAGCTTTCCTGTCACTCCTGAGAGGCCACTCACTGCAGGCCACCTGGTGTCTCAGCCGCTCTCCCAGCCCTCCCCTCTCATCTTGATTTCCACCCCATCTAAGTTCTGTGACCTTTACCTAACATGGCCCCTGGAACTTGCTGTGATTAACCATCTTTACTAAGCAGGAACTGTTTGCTCATTACCATCAGTAGTTTCCCTCCGGTCCTTTCTTCCTGGTACAGCCCCGGAGGGCATCTCAATACTGCTTTCTTCTAGGAAATCATTGAACAAGGAGAAGAGTCCGGTTCTGATCCATTCCCATCTGTCCAGCCTTGAAAACTCCTATGGCAACTGGGGATCTAGAGGTGAATAACACAGGCTTCCTGAGCTTTGAAAAGCTCTCTAGGGCTGGAGAGATGATGGCTCAGTGGTTAAGAGCACTGATTGCTCTTCCGAAAGTCCTGAGTTCAAATCCCAGCAACCACATGGTAGCTCACAACCATCTATAATGAGATCTGATGTCCTCTTCTGGAGTGACTGAAGACAGCTACAATGTGCTTACATAAAATAAGGAAAGAAAAAGGAAAGGAAAGGAAGGAAGAAAGGAAGGAAGGAAGGAAGGAAGAAAGAACAGGTTGTAGCTGAGCCTGTAGGGTGTTTTCTTAATTAGTGACTGATGAAGAGGATTCTCAGTACATGGTGGGTAGTGCCACCCCTTGGCTGGTGGTCTTGGGTTCTAAAAGAAGCAGGCTGAGCAAGCCACAATGAACAAGCCAGTAGGCAGCACCCCTCCGTGGCCTCTGCATCAGCTCCTGTCTCCAGGTTCCTGCTCTGTTTGAGTTCCTGTTCTGACTTTCTTCGGTGATAAACAGGGATGAGAAGGCATAAACCTAATAAACCCTCTCCTCCCCAAGTGACTTTGGTCATGGTGTTTCATCCCAGCAACAGTGACCTTAATTAAGACAGTCCCAGTCATACTAGCCTGTAAGCAAGCCTGTGGGCATTTTCTTAATTGCTGATTGATGTGGAAGGGCCCAACCCGCTGTAGGCAATCCCAGCCTTGGGGTTACCAGGTGGTCCTGGAGTGTCTAAGAAAGTTATAGAGCAAACCACGGAGAGCAAGCTAGTAAGCAGCACTCTTCCATGGCCTCTGCTTCAGTTCCCTTCTCCAACTTCCTGCCTTGAGTGCCTGTCCTGACTTCCCCTCCTGATGGGCTGTAAACTGTGAAATGAAATGCACCTTTTCCTCCCCAAGTTGCTTTTTGGTCATGGAGTTTCATCCCAGCAATGGAGGGAAAACTAGGACATTAGCTAAGAATCCCTATGTATGTGTGTTGTTGCCTGGACCCTTTCATTAGCTCCTTCATCTGGAGTATGAGACACCAGACAAAGTGAGCTTATGAAAAAGGTTTCAGCTTCTGGCTAGAGAGAGGATAGGGTTTTGCCCAGAGATACAGAATGTGGGGGCAGAGGCAGAATGATCTGTGGGAACACCCCTATTACAGGCCCCCAGACTGATCAATAGCTGATCTACCATCATCAGCCTGTACCTCAAGGAGGGACCAGTGTGATCTTCATGCTTCTGTGAGGGTGACAGAGCCTGGGCCTGCTCTGTTTTCCAGTGTGGAGGTCTGTGTGATTAGGAGTTACATGATGTCTTCAGGGCCTAGTCTTATGAATTCGTTCTGTGGTACAGAGACTGGAACTCTGGGTGCCAGGGAACACTCCCAGAGACCAAGAAGCTTTGACCAGGGTTGGGGCCTCTTCCTTTCGATCTTAGTTGTGGAGGGCATCACAGTCATGGTGTTCCAAGCCTTCGTTTGTGAGCTTCTCAGGGGTGTGGGATATGTGCTATCTAGGCCAAGGGTTGTGGATAAAATATAAGTTATATATTTGATTCTGAATTTTAGAAAATAACAAAATTTCAGCAAAATAAATTATGCCCCATTTGGAATTTATTTGATACATACTAAAAGTTATTTGTTGTGTGGCTGTAATTCAAATTTAACTGTGTCAGGTATGGTGGCTTGTTCCCGTAATGTCAGGAGACCGAGATTGGAAATGAGACAGATATAGGAAAATTACCTAAGCTACAGAATAAGTTTCAGGTCAGTCCAGGCTAAGGTGAGGCCCTGCTTCAAATAATCAAACAAACAAAAAACAAACAAAAAAAAAAACCAATAACAAAATCAAAATCAAACTGATCTGGCCATCGTATATTTTTTAAGGTTTATTTTGTTGTTGTTGTTGTTTTAATATGCATTGGTGTTTTGCATGCATGTATGTCTGTGTGAGAATGCCTCATCTCATGGAACTGGAGTTACAGACAGTTGTGAGCTGACATGTGGGTGGCGGGATTGAACTCAGGACCTCCGGAAGAGCTGCCAGTGCTCTTAACCACTGGGCTATCTCTTTTGCCCCATCTTATTTTTTTTTATTATTATTTTATTTTATTTATTTATTTATTGGTTTTTTGGATTTGTTTTTTTTTTTTTTTCCGAGACAGGGTTTCTCTGTGTAGCCCTGGCTGTCCTGGAGTTCACTCTATAGACCAGGCTGGCCTTGAACTCAGAAATCCACCTACCTCTGCCTCCCAGAGCGCTGGGATTATAGGTGTGCACCACCACCGCCCGGTTCTGTCTTATATTTTTATGTGGTAATTCTAGTGAGAAGTTGGTCAATGTCACTATAAATGTTTTCACTACTCCTCTACTTCAGCCATTGGGAGAAGGTCTTGATAGCACCTTAGCATCCTTTTCCAAGAAAATCTCTCAATCTTTACAAGGCTTTCTGATAAAGTGAGGTGTGAGGTAGGGTTTGAATTTTTATTACTGCTGTAACAGATAACCATGAATGTGAAGGTTTAAGGCAACACGGGCTTATTATCTTATGATTCTTCAGGTCAGAAGTCTGAAAGTCATGGGCTGGAGAGATAGCTCAGCGGTTAAGAGCACTGACTGTTCTTCCAGAGGTCCTGAGTTCAATTCCCAGCAACCACATGGTGGCTCACAACCATCTGTAATGGGGTCTGATGCACATTCTTCTGGTGTGTCTGAAGACAGCTACAGTGTACTCATATAAATAAAAATAAATAAATCTAGGAGAAGAAGGAAGAGGAGGAGCAGGAGAAGAAGAAGAAGAAGAAGAAGAAGAAGAAGAAGAAGAAGAAGAAGAAGAAGAAGAAGAAGAAGAAGACGACTCTGAAAGTCAGGGTGCCATTAAGCATTAAGTCACATTCTTCACTGGAATGTCTAAAGGAAAACCTATTTTCTCATCTTACCCACTGTCTACGGGATGTGCACACTCGTTGGATGGAGGTTTCCTCCATGTACAAGACGAGCAGTGGCCTGCCAAACCAAACCTTTCTTCTCACAGCACAGTACCACACAGCTTTTCTTCTGCCTCCTCCCAACGTCATTAAGCCCACCCGGATGACTCAAATTAATCTGTGTTTTTGGAGTTTTGTTTGTTTTTATTTTTTTCTCTGTGTAGCTCTGGCTGCCCTGGAACTCCCTCTGTAGACCGGGGTGGCCTCTAATTCACAGACCCATCTGCCTCTATTGGGATCAAAGGCATGCGCCGCCATCACCACCCAGCTAATCTGTGTGTGTTAAACCAACTAGTTAGCAGACATACTCCGTCTGCTCTGTCCATCCCCTTTGCCATGGAATGTGGTCTGGTCATCAGGGCCGTGGGGCAGGATGTGGTACCCTTGTTCAGGAGGGCGGTAATGTTTTCCTACAAGGAGTTCTCTAGCATCTTTTCTCACCCCTGCAGTTTGCTTATGGAGTCCCAGACTTGGAACTGACAGACATCGCCTGCAGCGAGGCCCTCTTGCGGCGCTTTATCATCTTCAGCCAGCATTGGGGGGCACAGACTGTACGCGAGGCCCTGTGTCCCCTCTCCCAGGTCACCCTACAGTGGATAGAAGACACTCTGTATGCCGATGTGGACTTCTTCAAACTCTTCCGTGTGGTAAGGAAAGCGTTCCATGCATCTTCCTTGGGAGGCGGTTCCTGGGAGCAGGCAGGGCATTGGAGAACTGACAATTAAGGAAGGTGTGTGTGTGATGCTTGTGACAGCCTTGAGCATACTCCAGAATCCTAGTTCTTCTAGAAGATAGCAAGGGAAAGGAGTTAGGTTTGCCCTTGAGCATGGGATGTGGTAGGTGTATATCCACTCCAAATGTGAAAAGAATACTCTCTATCCTCTGCAGATTAGTGAGTTCCCAGCTCATGGTTACAGGCAGGACACTGACTCTGACCTGGTTCTAATGTTCATCTAGACAACAATTATGATACTTCCAGGGTGTCCAACCTTTTGACACTGTAATATGACCTTGCCATCTACAGGGTATTGGCATTCCTACATAGCTATCTTGGAATCCGCAGCCTGTGGGCCATAGGTTGGATATACTTGTGTATAAAATAGTAGGAAAAGGTAGAGAGGTGTCTTAGGGTTTTACCATGACCAATGCAAGTTTTATAAAAGACAACATTTAATTGGGGCTGTCTTATAGGTTCAGAGGTTCAGTCCATTGTCATCAAGGCAAAAGTTGGAGAGCATGCCTTTAACAGATGGGTCTTTGAGCGACACTCAAGATACAAACTAGGCCCTTACTGGGGCCACTGATCATCAAACAAGACCAGAAAACCTTCCTAGTTTGTTTTTATTGCTGAAGAGACACTAAGACGAAGGCAACTCTTTTAAAGGACGACAGTTATCTGAGGCAGCCGTCCAGTGTCAGAGGTTTAGTCCATTAGCATCACAGATGGGTCACGTTCACAGCAGCATCCAGGCGGACATGGTGCTGGAGGAGGAGCTGCGAGTTCTGTATCTTGATCTGAAGGCAGCCAGGAGGAGACTGGATTCCACACTGGGCCTAGCTTGAGCATAGGAGTCCTCAAAACTGGCCCCCACAGTGACACACTTCCTCCAACAAGGCCTCACCTCCTAATAGTGGCACGCCCTACGGCCAAGCATTCAGACGCATGAATTTATGGTGACCATTCCTATTCAAACCACCACACCTTTCTTCTGCTTTTCATTGGGTTTAGAAATCAGAAGTTGTACTCATCTCCCTCACTGACTTAGATGTTCCTGCTCTGTGCAGATGCAGCAGGCACCCGCAGGGGCCAACACTGAGTCTCCTACTCTCACTCAGCTCACAAACAATCCAACCAACCTGTTCAAAGCTCCTCAGCGGAGAAAGCTCAGCACAGAGGATGCTTGACCCTGAGAGCGGCAGTCCTCAGAATCACCGGGATAGCTTCAACAGCTACATAACCAGGGGCTGGGGATACTGTTCAGTTGTCGATACTTACCTAATGTGCCTACGAGGCCCTGGGTTCGATCCCCAGCACTGTAAAAAAACTAACCACGGTAGTGTACACCTCTAATCCTGTGCGTGGGGAGTTTGGAGGCACAAGGATAGAATTTTAAGGTCACCCTTGGCTTCAGGAGGCGTCTAAGGCCAGGCTAGACTAAATGAGACCCTGTCTCAAAAAGAAAAACAAAACAAGGTACACTTCTAACTCCAGAGTCTGGAGATCCTGAGTCAGTTAGTACAGGTTACCGGGTTATTTTCAAGATCTTTGCAGATAATTCCATATTCCAGCCAGGGTCAAAAATTATCAACCGGAACAAAGGAGTTTGACTTTCCAGGCTCAGTTTCGATAGACGAAACAGTTATAGGCGTAACCCAAACACCTCTGGGCCTCAAGAGCTCCGTGTGGTGCTTCAGCGGTGCTCTGCCCGCCCTTTCTCTTAAAGAGAGCTAAGGAGGCAAAGGCAGGTGGGCGGGGCAGAGGAACACACCCCAGTGGGAGGCATCAGGTGACCTGCGCAGACCTCCCTGCCCGCCATCCTCTTTGGCCCTGGGTCCGCTTCAGGGAGGAAAGAATTGCGTAAAGTAGAACACGTGGGGCTCCTAACAAAGTGTAAACACCCCGTCTAGTCGTCTGGTGCCCTTGAAATGTGCCTTCGCCGGTACAAACGAACAGGGCAGCTAAACCAAATCAAAGCCAATAAATTACTAATAAAGAACTCAAAAGAACTAGCAAGCATTAAGTGAGATTTTGCTTTCATTGTTTCCTTTTCCCGTCCTGGGAGTGGTTTTAGGAAAATGATCTCCAGGCAGGCACGGGGTGGCCAGGGCAGACCCGGTGGCCCCCTGGAGGAACGCGGCTAGCCTCTGTGGCCGGGCTGTTGTTGCAGCTGGTTGGCACTCAGCCACTGTCATTCCGGCCCGGGGTGGGAGTGAGGGGACGCTCGGCCGGCCCTTCTCCTGGGTTGTTTCTTGTGCACACGTAGCCCTTGTATAAATAAGGTTTTATTAAATGCCAAGTCAGTTCTCATTAACAAAGAAAGAGGGGGAAAAAAAATCTCAGTAAGCCACTGTGACCGGCACCTGCCCCTGCTGGGTACAGAGGATGGGGGCAGGGTGGGAGCAACCTCCAGACCCCTGTGGGAATCTGTGGAGCTGGGGGACCAAGTGGGAGTTAGGCCGACTGGGGCCAGCTGTGTTTTTCCTCTTTCCTTTAGAGGTCAGAACTGAATGTTGTCATCTTCAAATAATCCAAAAGCAGTTCTCTGGGCCTTGCTCTAGCCAAGCCAGTCACACAGTCTCTGGGTGTGTGTGTCTCTCTCGGTGCGTGTCTCTCTCTGTTTCTGTCTCTGTTTCTGTCTCTGTCTCTGTCTCTGTCTCTCTCTCTCTCTCTCTCACACACACACACACCATCATTTTCATACGAGTTGGGAAGCACAACAAATCAGGTGGCTGTAATTTCTTCATGGTTTAGCCTTTCTTGGATTCACCTCCAACCTGGGACTTTTTCAGGCTAACAGCAGACAACTTGAAACCCAGAGCTGGGCCCAGGGCATCACTGCTGCCAGATACCTAACACGTTCAAACCTCATTGAAAAGCAAAAACAAAAACAAAAACAACTGTGCATCCCTTTCGTACTTCGGTCGGTTTCGGTGAGGGGTTGGAGGCTTCCCATCTGATCTGCCCAGGTTGCAGGCCCCTCCGCCCCTCCTCCATTCCGTTTTCTACCCCACCCCACCCCTCCGGCCTTCCTGTTTTCGCTCGGACTGGACTCGGGTGCACTGCATTGAAATCTTGCTGAGAAGCAAATCTGCCCCTTGTCTGTGGATGTTTATTTGTGGAAACTCGGCCTGGGAGAGGAGGCAGACGCTAAGACCGCCGTTCTGCTGGGAAATCTTAAGTTTCCCGCTCCCTTCCCCGTCTCAGTCTCCGTGGCTGTGGATGGAGGAAAGCGGGCTTTTGGGATCACAGTGTTCCCCTCTGTCAAGGTTCCTGCCATAGCACAGTTCGCCTTCTTGTTTTCCTCTCCCTCAATCTCTACGCTGCTGTGGCTTTTACTCTGCTGTCTCTGTGGCACTCCTGTCCCTGTGACCCTTCACTGGCTGAACACTGAGTTCCAGAGAAGAAAAGGCCCGGTCTTGGGGGTCCTGACTTCATGCCGCTGCCCATGAACCGCTTCTCTCTTGGCTCTGCTCCCTGAATTCCTGAGTCACCCGGAATAAACAGGGGGCGGACTGCGCATCGCATCGCCTGGTGAGAGTTGGCCTTGCTTTCTGCTCCCTGGGGTCACTGGCCTGCAGTTTGTTAAATTTCAACTACGTGTTCCAATTTTCAACTGGCTTTTTGCTATGCACAATTCTCTGGGGGAAACCCCACATCTCCAGGGTTTAACAATAATGTCTCATTAGTGACTTTACCTCCATGATATAGTTCCTCCCTCCTTCCCTCCTCCCCCCCCTCCCCCCCTCTCTCTTTCCCTCCCTCTGGATTGCTATGTCTACCTAAATTTCTCCTACTTTGGGAAGAAAAGAGAAATCAAATTCCAGTGCAAGCAGCAGTGTATGTGTGTTGAAGGGGGGTGGGGGATTGGGGGCAGTGTGTTTGGGAGCTGTGTGTGTGTGTGTGTGTGTGTGTAGGGATACATGGCAGGCAGAAACAAAACTCAGAAAGTTTTAAAAACCATTAAGCCACACTAGAAGTATTTGGCTTACAGTATTTGTAGTCTGTCACCCCCACCCTCCACCCCTGTCAACATCTACCACCAAGTCAGTGATTATTGTGGTGAGGGTCCCCTTGGCAAATAGATTTCAGTAAAGAAGGAAATAGAAGAGAGGTCTTTTAACATGCCTGGGGTTAATGATCTTATCATTTGTTTGTCTTGATTTCCTTTAGGCTGTAGATATATACAGTAAGCTAGGATTTGTTTTCTTGACACACCAGATGTGACTTTATAGATTGAGGAAGAAAGAATCCCTGATTGTCAAGAGCTAAAGTGACTTGGGACAGAAGCCAGTCCCTGGGACAGCTGCTGGTTGGGGTGGCGGGGTCTGGCATCTGTGCCTGTGTTCATTCAATATAGATCACGTCCTTGCGATATGTGATATCCACTTGTTAGATAACAGGTACCTTCCAGTGTAAATTGGCTTTTGGAAGGATTTTGACTCCTGATACTTCAGTTCTCTGCAGAACAGTAGCTCTGAATTGTTTTATGGATTAGAATCAAGTTTGAGAATCTGACACCAGCTCTAAGCCTTTCCCTAGGGAATGTAAGTCCCCACAGGCATGATGGGGTAGAGACTCATGGGAGCCAGTGGAGTCAGAGCCCGGGTTAAAAGTTCTTGCCATGAAATTTCTTTCCTACCTACAACTAATACACAAGTACCCCAGTGGGTCTCACATCCAAAGTAAGATGTTCTTTTTTGTTTTCAAGAGTTGAAGTCACTCGAAAAGTTTAAACTGGGAATGTAGATGACAAAGCTCTGTCCCCTCCCCCCCAGAGGCACGTACAGGAAAGTGTATGTACACAGAATCTATTATACACAGACTAAGACCGCTCAGGACAGTGACAGGACCACAGGACCCACACGTGTCCCAGCTCTGACAAGGCAGATACTGCAGATGCTGAGACTGTCTGTTTGGGCACACAAGGGGATCACAGCTAAGACCTAGCTGTACGAGGTAGAAAGCTCACTCCCATATTATGAAATTAGAACAGCAGCAGAATTCAGTCATGAGGGAGAACCCCATGTCATTGTAACCCAGTATATACTAAGCTGCAGAACTCAGGGTGACAGGTAGAAAAATCACAACACAGATGTGACCTCACACCTGGGGTCCAGCACAGTTTCAGCTAACTTCTAGGACCCCCAAGCTGCTGCTACCTGCAGCCCAGCCTCAGAGCCGGCCAGGTGTTTCTTCTTTCTGGGTACAGGCAGGGTGCAGAAAGCCGTATTGTCATTGACTTTGGCTCTTTTCAAAAACTCCTCAGCACTGGCTCTTGAGTGTGGGACCAGTGGTAGAGGACCAGAGTCCTGGGCCACCTGCACACACAGGCATCCCCCAGTGGCCCAGACAGGGCTTTCTGGAAACTGTCTAAAAAACTTGTACTGGCTGGTTTTGTGTGTCAACTTGACACAGGTTGGAGTTATCACAGAGAAAGGAGCTTCAGCTGGGGAAGTGCCTCCATGAGATCCGGCTGTGGGACATTTTCTCAATTAGTGATCAAGTGGGGAGGGCCCCTTGTGGGTGGTGCCATCTCTGGGCTGGTATTCCTGGGTTCTATAAGAGAGCAGGCTGGGTAAGCCAGGGAAGCAAGCCAGTAAGACATGGCCTCTGCATCAGCTCCTGCTTCCTGGCCTGCTTGAGTTCCAGTCCTGACTTCCTTTGGTGATCAACAGCAATGTGGAAAGTGTAAGCTGAATAAACCCTTTCCTCCCCAACTTGCTTCTTGGTCATGATGTTTGTGCAGGAATAGAAACCCTGACTAAGAGACACATCTTGCTGTTGTTTATAGAGGACCATTTCTTCCACACTTGTGAGATTTGACAGTAAGGCCCATTCTACATCCATCATGGGCTTGCAGTGAGATTTGTATTAGAGAAAAGATGGGAGACACACTTTGAAACCAAAGGCATTTTGCTTATACCAAAGCGAAAGCGTGGGCTGGGGGAGCTAGTCAGTCAGTGTCTCAGTCAGTAAAGTGGCCGGCTTGTGTTCAATACCTAGAACCTCATGGAAAAGCTAGATATGGGAGAATGCGCTTGTAGATCCCTGCACTGGGGCAGGGGACCGTGTATCCCTAGGGCTCACTGGCCAGCCAGCCTAGCATACTTAGTAAGCTCTATGCCAGTTCAAGATCACGTCTCAAAATTCAAAATTGATTCATTTACTCATTCATTCATTAAAGGTTGAATGGTGCCTGAGGAATGGCCCCTGAAGTTGTCCTTGGCCTGTACATACACACATATACAAAATATACATATACCACACACACAATATATATACCCACACACTATACACACACACCACACACATATACATACACACACATACACACACATACACACACCACACACATATACATACACACACACAGATACACATACATGTATACCACACACATATACATACACACACAGATACACATACATGTATACCACACACATATACATTACACACACATATACACATACCACACACACATATACATATACACCATACATACATATACCACACACACATATTCATACACACACAGACACACATATATATACCACACACACATAGACATATATACAGACATACACATACATATACACAGACACACACATACACACAAATGCATACCACACACATATATACACCACACACACATAGACAGATATACAGACATACACACACATACACACAAACGCATACCACACACACACACATATAAACACCACACACACAGAGACAGATATACAGACACACACATATATACACACATACACTCCACATATACACATATATAACACTCCACATATACACATACACAACACACATACATATACACACACCACACACATACAAACATTATACACAGACACACACACAGACACTAAGGAAGAGGGGCATGGCAGGTGATGGGGAGAACACACTATGTTCTACAGTGGCCCCTCCCTCCTTTCTCAGACCCCCGGAACTAGAGGAAGTTCTATCCCATGGAATAACCTTTCGCTGCCTGCCCCTTCTGGATTCCAAGCTCAGTTTTGCTTTCATCAGAAACAGACTAGGGCAAAGGCTGTCAGGAGGGAATGAGGCCTAGTTTCTGTCGCACTAAGGAAAGTCCCGTAACTTGTCTGTTCACATAACCCAGAGCCCACCCTCTGCTTTAGACCTTCAGACGCTGTTCCTCCCAGTGTCAGAAGGGAGACAGCCTGTCTGGATGACCTCCCTGTGGAGACAGTTGGCATGTCCCCCACCCCATGTCACTGAGTCTGAATTCTCCACTCATGACGCATTTCCTAGCATGCAGGGCGCCTCTCCTGGTTGCCCCCTCACCACCAAAGCAGTTTCCTCTCTTTTTATCCAATGCTTAACAACTGTCAGGCTGCAACAAACATGCTTTAAATCCAGTCACCCAGTTGCTGAGCAACTACTTCCCTCCCGGATAAACCTGGGCTTCCTGTAGCAGCTGTTGGGAAAGGAACCCAGCACGCAGGGCTGTCTGCCCACAGCGTCGGTCTGTCCGCAGCCTCACTCGCTCTTAACTTTTGGTCTAGATGCTTTCAAGACAAGCTACCCATCCCCGAGTCCAGAATCTTTCACTGGCTCCCAGAGACCATGTTATCCTCACAAAGACACCTTTAACCTGATTCTAAGTACCCACTCATTGGGTGTATATGTTCTGCTTAGAAATGAATATTGTTTTCAGATCAGCTCCTTTGAGTTAGAGAAAAAAAATCCATCAATCATAAACCAATTCTTTCCTATGCTGATGAAATGACAGCTACTGAATCAGTGAATACTATCAAGATGTTTAAGGGGCTTTATTTCACCCTGGAAAACAGGTAGCAGATCCAAGGGAATATATTTTGTCTTTCAAGAATCTTTTTTGTTTGTTTTTGGTTTTTTGAGACTGGGTTTCCTCTGTATGGTTCTGGCTGTCCTAGAACTCATTCTGTAGACCAGGCTGATCTGGAACTCAGAAATCCTCCTGCCTCTGCCTCCCAAGTGCTGAGATTAAAGGAATGTGGGAATGTGCCACCACTCCCCGGCATCTTTCAAGAATCTTAACGGGGGGGGGGGGGGGGGGGGGGGGGGGGGGAAGGGGACGGGACGACTGGAGAGCTGGCTCAGTGGTTAAGAGCACTGACTTCTTTTCCAAAGGTCCTGAATTCAAATCCCAGCAACCACATGGTGGCTCACAACCATCCGTAATGAGATCCGACGCCTTAGTGTCTGAAGTATAGTTACAGTGTACTCACATATAATTAAATAAATCTAAAAAAAAAAAAAAAGAAGAAGAATCTTAGCAGAGGTCTTGAGGAGCCTCCAACGAGGGCCTTGTATCACTTTCTTATGTAGGGATTCACTGCTCAGGGGCCACTCAGACTGACCACAAGTAACAGAAACACACGCTGCAACCCTATTTGTATATCCAGTAGTCCTTAAGAAGTCTAATCAGACCTTGATCTCAGGTTATCAGTGCCAACCCCAATGATGACGCAAAGTTATTTGAAATATTAAGAGAACTTGCTAATATAGGTGTCTGGGACGGATGTAATCGTAGTATTTGCCACTTTGGTCCTTGACCCTTTTTCTGGAAATGTTTCCAAATTCAAATAAAGTCACAGTCTCTTCTGGTTCTTTTGGCAGGAACAGGTCTTATGAAGTGGAATTGATAACGGGGAGAGAATTCAAGGAAGAAGTGAGCCCTGGGGAAGTTATCTTATAATTTATAGCCACACAGTTAGAAAGCTGGTGAGCAGACTCCGAGGGAGGCTGCTGGGAGCCTGGTTTGGTCTGAGATGTAAATGGCTTCTCCAAACCACAAGTCCCTCAGGATTTATCATCCTTGTGGGAAATAAGTAGGAAGGAAATACAGCTGGGCCCCCAAGCACACACCAGAGCAGCGGTTCTCAACCTTCCTAACGCTCAACCCTTTAATCTGGTTCCTCTCGTTGTGGTGACCCCCACCATAAAATTATTTCATTGCTCCTTCATAACTGTAATTTCTCTACTGTTATGAATCGCAATGTAAATATCCGATATGCAAGATGTCTGATATGTGACCCCTGTGAGAGTGTCATTTGACCTCCAAAGGGGTCAAATGACATCAGCGCTTAGCAAATGTATGATTGATCGATTATTATGCAATTATTAGCAAGACTTAAACAAGAAAGTGTTGGACTGGAGAGATGGCTCAGTGGTTTAGAACACTGGCTGCTCTTCCAGAGGCCCTGGGTTCAATTCCCAGCCCCCCACATGGCAACTCATTACTATCCTCAGCTCCAGTTCCAGGAGACCCCGACATCTTCACACAGATGTACATGCAGGCAAAACACCATAACACATAAAATTAAATTATTAAAAAAAAAAAGTGTTGACCAGACACAAAAATGCACCCCACGCCCTGGCCCCGGGCTTCTGCCCCTCCAGATCCCTAATCTTGCTTTTATCTGGCTATCTACCCTGGCTGACTCCCTGGCTGGCTTCGAATTCCTCTCTCCACCTGGTTGCAGGCGCCCCACCCCCTCTGTGCACAAGATGCTGTCCTCCGTTCACCCTTTCAACAACCTCAGACCCTTGTCAGCTCAAGGGTCACCTTCCCAATAATAGTGGGACAGTCTACTGCCTCCTCGGCAGAGATACCTACCGCTCTCGGAACCGAAAAATCTCAGGAGATTCTGTTTCTTTCCTACAACACGCATTCACGGATTGCCTATGTGAATCATGCTGAGGATGTAAAAAACGAAGCCTTTTTCTATGTTTTAGGAGTTCATAATCTAGCATGGTTGTTCTTGAGCTCCCTAATGCTGAGACCCTTCAATACAGCTCCTCATGTTGTGGTGACTCCCAGTCATAACATTATTTCATTACTACTTCATAACTGTAATTTTGCTACTGTTATGACTCATAGTGTAAATACATGATATATAGGATATCTGATATTCGATCCTCAAAGGGGTCACGACCCACAGGTTGAAAATCATTGATGTAATAGAAAGACACACACACACACACACACACACACACACACACACAAAGATAGCTGTGTGTGGTAGTACATGCCTTTAACGTCAGCACTCAGGAGACAGAGGTAGGCAGCCTGGTCTGCATAATGAGTTCTATGACAGACAGGGCTATGTAGAGAGGGTGTGTCTAAAAATAAAATAATGATGACAATAATAATGATAGCAGTAATAATAGTAATATGTCCCTACTTATCTTTCCTAGTCTTTAGGAGAGCAGATAGACAAGATCAGTGAGGGTATTCACTGACCTGTGATTTGTTTTCATCCTTCCTCTTTCCTACCCACTGAACTCAACCCCATCAGCCTATAGCAAAAATGGGGATTAAAGCATCCATTACCATTCAAGCTATTTACAAGCAGTTTATAAAGAAATCCCCGCAGGATGGGTGCCTGCCTCATCTCAATGGTCAGAGCTGAGGGCATAAAACATAAAGGCAGGCCTACCATGGAAGCAAAAAGGCAAGGAGACAGGGCAGACAGGAGCTCCGTGCTTAACTGCCTGCATCTAAGGTGCTGGTGCAGACTAGAGCAGTCCAGCGCCACTCGGGAGAGGCAGCCCGCAGGACGAAAGAGCTGTGGCTTGTGATCTAATACCTGAGCGAGGATGACGTTCAAGCTTTGAACTCAGATCTGAAAGACTTTTAGTGTAGCCAATCAGTGATTCAATTCCATTCTGAACCTGTGACAAATAAAGGTGACCGGGATCTGAACTGTGGTCTTCAAGGTATTCAAATCAGGCTTTACGGCTGCAGAGCCCCAAAACTGAGAACTTCGGTATTCATGATCAACATGGAAGATACTCAGTGTCCTAGCCGTTCCATGGGCAAGCGTTACCCAAGTGCTGCTCTCGACCGGAGAATGGACCAGGGGACCTCTTACTCCTGTGAACTGTAGCTTTAAAAGAAAAGAGATGGAATTGATGGGCCAGAAAGGACACAGACAGGACAGACGTGAGCACTGAAGGGGTGCTGGCGGCAGGCCCTGCAGAGCCTGGAGGTGAACAGACAGCCGCCCTGCGCATCACCGGTCTGCGCACTCCACCAGCTAGACTGTGTCTCCCCTCCTCTGGGAGTCCTGTCTGGTGTCACTAAACCAGCAATCAGAACCACTCCGGTGTATTTTCTGTCACCATGAGGCTGTCTGTAATTGACTAGCTCAGCAGGAAAATGTGGAATAGGAGCCTTTGATTTTTCTGGATCAGGTTAAAGAATTTTGTTTCTGAAAGCGACCTTACAAAACTATAGTTGTAGAGGAAAATGTAGCTTGCAAACATGTACAAAAATCAGATAGTACTTTTATGTGAGTGTGTGTGTGTGTGTGTGTGTATGCGTGCGCACGCATGCATGTGTATGTGTGTATATGTATGTGTGTCTGTGTATATGTGAGTATGTATGTATGAATATGTGAGTGTGTGTGTATATGTATGTGTGTATGTGTGTATATTTGAGCGTGTATATGTGTGTATATGTATGTGTGTTTCTGTGTATATGTATGTGTGTATATGTGAGTGTGTATGTGTGTATGTTTGTGTGTCTGTGTATATGTATGTGTGAATGTGTGAGTGTGTATGTGTGTATATATATATGTGTGTATGTGTGTATATGTGAGCGTGTATATATGTGTATATGTGAGTGTGTATGTGTGTATGTGTGAGTGTGTATGTGTGTATATGTATGTGTCTGTGTATATGTATGTGTATGTATGTGTGTATATGTATGTATGTGTATGTATATGTGAATGTGTATATGTGTGTATATGTGTATATATGTATGTGTGTGTCTGTATATGTACGTGTGTATATGTGAATGTGTATGTGTATGTATGTGTGTATGTGTGTATATGTATGTATATGTATGTGTGTATGTGGGTTTATTATGCATGTGTGTCTGTGTATGTATATGTGAATATGTGCATGTATGTGTCTGTGTGTAAAACATATTTTTGTGTAGATGTTTGTGTGTGTATACCTGTATAGATGTGTCTGTGTGCACATACATGTGCAGCTGGAAACTGACCTCAGGTGTCTTAGCTGCTCTTCATCTTGTTTTTTGAGACAGGGCTCTCTGGCCTAGAGCTCACTCACTGGACTTGTCTAGACTGGATGGATAGCAGGTCCTGAGGATCCCCCTGTCTCTACCTCCCCAGCACCGGGATTACATGTTTGTGCCACCGCACAGGATTGTATATGGGTGCTGGGGATCAAATTCATGTCTCCATGTTTATGGGGCAAACAGTTCATGGACTAAGCCATCTCCTTAGGCCTGTACCTACATTTAAAATTTTTTTCCTGTTGATTCCAGCTCCCCACACTCCTTGACAGCAGCTCTCAAGGAATCAACTTGAGATTTTGGGGAGGAATATTATCTGATCTGTCACCAAAAATGCAAAAGGTAAGAGGCCCAATGTCATTAACCACAGTTTTATTGCCTTCACACTGTTTTCACCCACTCTTTATATCAAGTAATAATTCCATTGTACCTCTTGCCTGTTACGGAGAAATTCATTTGCTCTTCTGATGCAGTGGTTTAATGGCATTAGCTCATGTCCTATCCCATCTGTGCTCCTAGGCACAAGGGGAAAGAAAATAACCATTCTCTTGATGCTACATCACAACATAAGTAGCAGTGGAACCCACAGCTTGTCTGCTGTTGCATGATTCTTCACGGGCTTGCAACTGTATCTAAGGCTTTCTAGGACTAAGTGGTGCAGTAAGCAACGTGCCACCCACAACAATAGCAAATACTTACCCGGCGCCTTATTATTGTGCTGATGGCCACAGTCTTCAGTGCTTTACCCCATGGATTCACTTGATCCCTGCAGAGTGACTGTTTCCTGTTGTTTTATGACATACGTATACAGCTTAGGTAATATCTGATTCCATAAGACTTCTCAAATGTGGAGATTGGTTCCTCCACTTAAGAGTTGATTGCTGCCGGGCAGTGGTGGCACACCTTTAATCCCAGCACTTGGGAGGCAGAGGCAGGCGGATTTCTGAGTTCGAGGCCAGCCTGGTCTACAGAGTGAGTTTCAGGACAGCCAGGACTACACAGAGAAACCCTGTCTCGGAAAAAAAAAAAAAATCCAAAAAAAAAAAAAAAAAGAGTTGATTGCATTGCTGACGGAGCCGGGAAGAGGCTAGACAGATACAGTCACAGCCTTATTGAATATACAGTCAAGGGAGAAGAGAAAGGCATCTCTTTACATGTGATGACTATACTAATGCAAGGGGGAGTGAAACGGAAAATCTTTTGTTTTGTTTTTCCCCCAGACTTTTCCCCTTTGACTTTCCCAGCTGCCTTAGGCTCAGCCGACTTGGAAAATAACATGCTGGGAATCTGTGTTTATAAAATTAAGCTCAATCATGGCAAAGCAGAAGCCCTGTTTGGCAGGGAGAGCGGGAGAAGGCCCCGTTGGTCCTGCCAGCCACCTGCTGCTGCAGTCGGAGTCTCTAACATTTTTTTTTCTCTTTCTAGTACTTAAAAAATTCAGATCTGTGTAATAGTGGTAAAGTCGGCAGAGACTGTCAATAGCTCCCCAAACCATATCAACACTTTTGATTCTGTGTGTGGGTGCTCTGGAAGATTCCTTGCCTATTGAGATAAGAGGTCTTAGCATTTGTGAGCCAGGTTAAAGCAAGATGGCTCAGTTTATTTTGATATCAGAACATTTGACCCCAGTACAGCCCTTTATTTCTGAGAGCTTTGATTACCTAAGCACCAGAATAATGATAATAACCCCTTCTGGTCATAAGACCCACTGTTGTTGAAGCAATCTAAGATTCTGACTTTCTTACTGAGGCGTAGACTGTGATTATAAATGTGACTCACTGTGTGGATTCCACACAGTGCTCATCAGTTTCAGAGAGCAAGTGTTGGCAAGTGTACAAAGAGAGCGACCACAGGTAAACATCGCTGATAGAAGTGGGAGAATGTTTTCCGTCACGCCTGGTTGGATCCTAATGGTTTTAATTTCCAAGTTCCTTAGAATGTGACTACGAAGGTGTGGTTAGGGAATAAACCCGGCATTGTTTTTATTTTATATTTTCCCTAAAATAAAGCCAAGTGACCTGATGGGAACCAGGACACTGGTGCCACTTGCCAGTGTCCCCTAGACTTCTCAGCATCATAGATCTACTTTTCAAAGATGAAACCACGGATACCATGACACCACACAGAGAGATGAGAAGAACACCAGGTTCCTCTTAGTGGACATAGGATTTGAAAATTTTCACCCAATAAGTGAGACATCTTCTGTTCTTTGTTTGAATCTTAACACACACACACATACAGACATACACATACACGTGCCCACGCACACGCACGCACACACACACACACACACACACACACACACACGCATACATGCACACTCTCGAGCTCGAATGGGGGTAGGGTGGGAAGGAGAGAGAACAAACCACACATTTCAGTTGGCTGCAATCACTGACATGTGATAAAATTAAGTTAATAAGAAGATATTTGAGGAGCCAGGGAGGTGGCTCCGCGGTTAAGAGCACTCTTCAGAGGACCAGAGATCAGCTCCAAGCATCCAGAAAGCAGCTGCCTGTAGACCTGCAATCCCAGTTCCAGGAACCGACAGCCCCTCCTGACAACTGCAGTCATCTGCATGCGCTCTGTACATATAGACACAGACAAAAGACACACATGTACACATAAATGAAAATAAACCTTAAAAAGGATTATAGAATACCACATTCTAAAGTTTTCAATCAAAGAAATTTGCCATGGCTTTGCACTTCCACAACAGGACAATGATTAGCTTATGGTGATATAGTCTTTGCATTTTTCCAAGGACGCAATCCTAAGGAACCCAATCAAAGAAAAGCAGACAGTTATTAGCATATTTTGTGTTCTTGCTTGTCCCCAAATAAATGACGGCAGGGTTTTTTTTTTTCCTTCTGCAGTTGAATTAAGAATTGCTCCCCCCCACCCCCAACCCCACAGACAGTGTTTCTCTGTGTAGCCCTGGCTGTCCTGGAACTCACTCTGTAGACCAGGCTAGCCTTCAACTCAGAAATCCTCTGAGCTCTACCTCCCAAGTGCTGGGATTAAAGGCATGCGCCACCACCGCCCGGCTAAGAATTACTAAGAATATTTATGTTTCCTTTTAAATAAGGAAAATGGCCTTCATTCTGTCCACTTTAAGATTTTTCACAGTCGGAGTTGCAATGATGGCTCAGCAGTTAAGAGCAATGGCTGCTTTTTGAGAGAACCCACATGCAATTCCCAGCACCCACATGGCAGGTCACAGAAATCTGTAACTTCAGTTCTAGGGGATCTAACACCCTCATACAGACACGCATGCAGGCCACACACCAATATATATGACATACAGATTATGCCAGCAAATACCCAGGCATGTGAAATAAAATAAATAATTTTTAAAAAAGATTATTTAAAGTCCTTTCTCCTATCCTAGTTTATCCATCGGCCAAGCGTCCAAGACTTGCTGTGGGTAACCAGACCTCTCCTGCAGAACGGTGGTCCTGAGACCTTCACACAGCTGATGGGCATCCTGTCTGACCTCCTGTGTGGGTACCCAGAGGGAGGAGGCTCTCGAGTGTTCTCCTTTAACTGGTATGAAGACAATAACTATAAAGCCTTCCTGGGGATTGATTCCACAAGGAAAGATCCTACTTATTCTTACGACAAAAGAACAAGTAAGTCTTCTGAGTCCTATACGCAAATTGGCCTCTGGTGTCGATTAAGATGACAGGTGGGGGATGTGGGGAAGCTGGGCAGATAGCTCAGCTGGTAAAGTTCTTGATGCACAAACACGAGGACCAGAGTTCAATCCCCAGAATCCACTAAGAAACAAAACAAAGAAAGAACAAAGCCAGATGTGTCGCTACTTGTAATCACAGCTGAAGTTGAGACAAGAAGATACTGGGCTTTGGGGTCGACTGATTTACCAAGTTCCAGGGTAGTGGTAAAAGGAGGACGGCTCACCTCAGGCTGCCCTCTGACCTCCACACACATGCGTACATGCGCATACACACTGCACACACGAGCACTCATGTTCAAACACACACACACACTCAGACACAAAGATAGGTTAACACGGTGATTCTCAACCTTTGGGTTGTGACCCCCACAAAACCATCGAAAAACACAGATACTTACATTATGATTCATAAGAGTAACAAAACTACAGTTAATTAAATAGCAATGAATATAATTTTATGGTTAGGGCGTGGGGTCACCACAACACCAGCAACTATATTAAAGGGTTGCATCTTTAGGAAGGTTGAGACCACTGGGTTAACACTTCGAAGAAAACCCCAGTCCCAGGGTTGATTCTCCTTGCTCTTGTTAAGTGGACTTGGGCAAAGAGATTTCTCGCAGAAATTCTCCTTCCCCTCGTAGAGGCGATGGTGCTCATAGAAGACTGGACAGGAGCCATGGAAGGCACCCAAGCCCACTTGGAAAGGGAAAAGAGGGGACAGTTCCCACTGATGTAACTGAGCTGGGGCCACGTTCCAGAGCAGAGAAGAGTGATGAAGGAGAAGGCCGTGCAGTTACCACAGAGCTCAGGCCAATGGCTTCACGGCAGCCAGCAGGGCTGGCCAGCCCCTGGCGAGCTTCTGCCTCCAGCCCCTGGCGAGCTTCTGCCTCGACTTCACTATCTTGGGCTGAGCTGGACTCTGAAATTACAAAAAGGCAGCAAGAGACACAGCAAGAGGAGTTGAATGCCGAGACAGCTGCATGCAAGGAAGAGGAGTTAGTAGATGTGGAGTTATTTGCAACTACAGCTGAGGTTGCAGGGGTGGGGTGGGGTGGGGAAGATTTAGGCTTTCACTCTCTTTGGTCTCTCGTAAAAATCCCAAGCAGGCTCCTCAGCTTCTCTCTTCTAAGCGGAATAAATCACAAGAGCAAGCCTGTCCTTCGACTCAGCGTGGAGGCTATTATCAAGGGCCCTGTGGCGTTCTCTCACGAACGATGAACTTGTTATTAGTGGGGTCCAGCCTAATAATTTAGATTATTTCTCAAACCATCCAGTTTGGAATTGAATGAGAGATAGGCATGTCCTTGATGCACTAATGACCTTGTTTAGTTATGAGCAGTGGGGAGCTTTGAAAAATGTCCCTTCTCTCTTGACAGCATCCTTTTGTAATTCATTGATCCAGAGCCTGGAGTCAAACCCTTTAACCAAAATAGCCTGGAGGGCAGCAAAGCCTTTGCTAATGGGAAAAATCCTCTTTACTCCAGATTCCCCTGCTGCTCGGAGGCTACTGAAGAATGTAAGATCCCAGCTGGTGTCTTTCTTATGCCTCAGACCTCCCAGAAGACAATGGTGTGTGCATGTGCGTGCATGCGTGCGTGCGTGTGTGTGTGTGTGTGTGTGTGTGTGTGTGTGTGTGTGTGTGGTGTATATTTGTAGTATGTGTGCATATGTGTGTGTAGTGTGTGTGCATGTAGTGTATGTGTGCATGAGTGTGTAGTGTGTGTAGTGTGTGTGTCTGTGTGTATAGTGTGTATTCGTGTGTGTGTGTAGTATATGTGTGCATGAGTGTGTAGTGTGTGTAGTGTGTGTGTCTGTGTGTATAGTGTATATTCATGTGTGTGTAGTGTGTGTGCATGTGTGTATAGCATGTGTAGTGTGTGTATATATATGTAGTGTGTGTGCATGTGTGTATGTAGTGTGTGCATGTGTGTATAGTGTGTATGCATGTGTGTAGTGTGTATATATATAGTGTGTGTGTGAATGTGTGTGTAGTATGTGTGCATGTGTGTATGTAGTGTGTATGCATGCATGTAGTGTGTGTGCATGTGTGTGCCCATGTGTGTAGTGTGTGTGTCTCTGTGTGAAGTGTGTATGTGTGTCTGTGTGTGTAGTGTGTGTATATATGTAGTGTGTGTGCATGTGTGTATGTGGTGTGTGTGCATGTGTGTGTCTGTATGTGTATAGTGTGTGTATATATATATGTAGTGTGTGTGCATATGTGTGTAGTGTGTGTGCATGTGTATGTAGTGTGTGTGCATGTGTGTGCAGTGTGTGTGCATGTGTGTGTAGTATGTGTCTGTGTATAGTATATGTATATATGTAGTGTGTGTGTGCATGTGTGTAGTGTGTGTGCATGTGTGTATATAGTGTGTGTGTGCAGTGTGTGCATGTGTGTGTAGTATGTATCTGTATGTGTGTAGTATGTGTATATGTGTAGTGCATGTGTGCATGTGTATAGTGTGTGCGCGCATGCATGTGTGTATGTAGTATGTGCATGTGTATATGTAGTGTGTGCATGTGTGTGTTTGTGTGTGTTTGTGTGTGTAGTATGTGTATATATGTAGTGCATCTGTGCATGTGTGTGTAGTGCGCGTGCATGTATATATGTAGTATGTGTGTGCATGTGTATGTAGTGTGTGTGCATGTGTGTGTGGTGTGTATAGTGTGTATGCATGTGTGTGTGTGTGTGTATTTAAATAGGCTCCTGTCAATGACTGCCCCTGGCTTATTTTCCCCTAAATGGCTTCCTGGGTTTCCTCCCCCATAGTGGGAATGCCTCGCTCGCTCCTGTGCCCTGCCTGGACCCACCCTCTCAGAAGCAGCCTGCAATGGACTTTTCTTTCCCACTGTGGGCCTTATATCCATAATGGAAATGTTCAGCATTTTTTGATCCCTGGCTTCCTAAAACAGGCAAAGATGGGGAGGATAAATATTTGCTCACCAGGATCCCGAGTATAACTTAACAAGGCTTGGAATCAGTAACATCATTATTGCACATATCTCTGAGATACTAACAAATCAGATTCTGTCAATCCTGGAGTCTGAGGAATGGCAATATTCTAGGAAAGGAAAAGCACTGCTAAGAAGCCCCTTATGGGTTGGAGAGATGGCTCAGCTGTTAAGATGGCTACTCTTCCAGAGGACCAGGGTTCGATTCCTAGCACCCACATGGCAGCTCGCTTGTGGTACATATGGGTGTACATGAAGACAAAACACCCATATACTTAAAATAATAATAAGTTATTATTATAAAAAGAAGAAGAGGAGGAGGAGAAAGAATTTTGCCTTAATATAGCACCTTAAAAGTTGATGGTGAGGACTGAAAAGACAGAAGCAAAGGTTCTAACAGTTTCTTTCTGTGTCTTATTTTAGGCCAACTCAACTTTTGAAGAACTGGATCGAGTTCGGAAGTTGGTCAAAGCCTGGGAGGAGGTGGGGCCCCAGATCTGGCACTTCTTTGAGAAGAGCACACAGATGACCATGATCCGAGTAAGGATGCTCCCGACATCGGAAGGGGAGGGCTTGGAGACAGCTCATTCCGCCTCCAGCCGGGCCACGCTGTGGCAGACAGAGCCTGGAAATGTCACCAAGTGGCATCACTGGTGTTGGGCGGGGAATATGCTTCTTAAGTTCTGTGGGACAATTTAAGTTGCCACAAGGTCAGTATTTTTCCCATGAATTCACTTGAAGGCCTCAGGTTCAAAAAGATGTTTCCTGAAGAGGCCAGCTCTATACTGCCAAAATGGTCACTTGTGTCTGTCTGGCTTCATTTGCAATTTTGTAAAGCACAAGAGGCAAGAGTTCTCAATAGCAAGGCAACTAAAATGAGAACAAAACAGAAAGTCATAAAAAGGAAATCTTCTGTATTGTTTTTCACATGCTCAGCAATACCCCTCCCATACTCTGCCTCACCCCTCCCATACTCTGCCTCACCCCTCCCATACTCTGCCTCGCCCCTCCCATACTCTGCCTCGCCCCTCTGCTCTAGAGGCCCCTGTGTTTGAAGAAAATGATAGAAGTTGAAGCCCTACCAGCTTGTTCAGTGAGCCTCAGTCAGTCATCATTAGAAACTGTCCAGGTCTGAGAATGAGGCCAAAGAGCCTGTGGAATTCTTAATTTCTAAGACTATGTTTTTTTTCTTCCCCAGGATACCCTGCAGCACCCAACCGTGAAAGACTTCATAAATAGGCAGCTGGGAGAAGAAGGCATTACCACTGAAGCCATATTAAACTTCTTCCCTAACGGTCCCCGAGAGAACCAGGCTGATGACATGACCAGCTTTGACTGGAGGGATATATTCAACATCACAGACCGCTTCCTACGCCTGGCTAATCAATACCTTGAGGTAAGAGGCAGCAGTCCACCTGAGGACCATAGTAAACCTCTTAAAGATAATGTCATGGGTGAGGCTAGAGACCTGTCAGCCAGGCAGCTGGCGTTGGATTCCGTCTTTCAGCCTTCCCACAAAGACGGAAGGGTTCCATGGTTGTCTGAGCGCATCTTCTCCTCTAGACTTCATGCAACTGTCTTCACATCTCTCTTACTTCACGACTCCCTGGCTCCCTCCTTTTCCCTTTCAGCACACATCCATTCCCAGATAGCTCCTGTCTGCCATTGTTCCGATGACCTTCTGTTGGCCAGTGTCCACCAAACTTTGAGTCTGAGTCTCCTTGATTTCTGAACATCCCGACCCCAAAGTCTTAAGGGCATGTAAGATTCAACATGTGCCAAAAATAAACTCACATCCTCCTTTCCTAGTAAAGTCCTGCACTTCTGATGCCAATTAATTTCAGCAGCCTTTTCTCAGATTCTTAAGCCAAGAACTTCAGGGCCATCTTTAATTTTCCTTTCTCCTTCACTGCCAGAGAGAGTTGTTCTAGACCGAGTGTTACTTGGTGCCATTTCTTGGCTATGTGTTTTTGTATCCACATGCCTTATCTCATGCCCCCGCAATCCCATGAAGTATGTAGTGTTATTGCTGCCAGTATGTAGACATAGAAGCCAAAGCTTAAAGAGGTTGAATAAGATATCACAGCCATTAGGAATACCAAAGAGAGTCCAAATTTGGGTGTGCCTGAATTCAGAGCCAGCCCTGATGACCTCTTTCTTCCCCTGTCACGCCCAGTCATGGTGCTCTGTCTGTTTTCCACTTCCCAATTATCTCTCAAGTCTTGCTCTCTGGGCTCTGGGAGGCCTAAGAGGCCTTGTACCAGCCTGTCCGAGCAGCTTTCTCCCTGGATTCCAGGCTTTGCTCTCTGTTAATCCAGGCATCCCTCGACACAGACACCAGCATCACATTCCAAACACACATCTGCTTGCATCACTCAAATGTTTAAAGTCCGAATGACTCAACACAGAAGCATCCGGCCTGTTTCGCTCCATGGGTAATGCCTCAGCTGCTGACAGCCCTCAGCCCTCATCCTTACACCAGAAAATTCCACAGAAGGAGGGGAACACCCTTCTCACAGCATAAGCAATACCCCCAAAGGGCCCCCTCCCACGCCCCACTCCATCAGACTTCTGGGTCTTAGTGCCTGGGGGAGGGGAGTACTTCTGACTGGGAGGCCTGGAACACAAGCCGCTGTGGGCCACTTTAAGCAAGATTCCTATGAAGTGAGGGAAGCATTGTCCCAAAAGAAGATGAAATGGGTGTCTGCTCAAGCCTGCAGTGACTTTTTCTTTTGCCACCACCTACCTGTTTATTCTTGTTTGTTTTCATTGTGGTGCTGGGGATAGAACCCAGGGCCTCACAAACAGGGAGGTACATCTCTCCGTCCTACATAGCTGCAGTTTGAGACTTTGCCCTCGGGTATTCCTTCTGCTGTCTCATAGGCTTAGAAATTCACTCCTTTGTGATCTGTAGCCCTCCTCTCATATCTCTCAGACCCCTGTTCAAGTTCAAGTAGAGTGAGCTGTCTGTGTGCCCATCTCTAGCTTGGCCATCGAGACGGGTTACCTGGAGTTAGTGGGCACATTTCAGTCATCTTCAGATCTCAATCTCTCAGCCTCCAAGATTTTCACATCTAAAGGCTGACCACACCCAGTGGGCTGGGCCTCAACCTCCAAAAATCTAAGGCCATTAGGAGGCTGAAGGTGCTTCTAGAACCAGGAAAGGGAGTCCGTCTGAGACCTGTAGGAGTGAGCTCTTCCGTCCCAGATGGCGAGTCCTAGGAATTACTCACTGGTGAGAAAAGGCCTGGCTTTATGTGTTCTTGGCTGCTCTTGAGGACTCCCGCTGCTCTGGGGCCACAGCATTTCCCTCAGACCTCCTTCTCTGGAATCCTGGACATTGACATCACTGCGCATGCTCCTGAGGTAACTTCTCGGCTGGTACGGAGGAAGCATGGTGGCCAAAGCTCCAGCGTGAAGCAGTCCCCCTCTTACCAGAGACAATAATGACCTCGGATGCTTCTTATAAAACACATTCTGAGAGCATCGACCCAGACCAGTTGACTCAGAATTTCCCTTTATTGCCCTGATATTGCACGTATATTTACAGATCTGGGCGGGGGGAGGGGGAGCAGCTTGCTGCCCCATTGGCGGTTACCAACTGATCTCTTCCTCTCTTGTAGTTAAGCCCCCATCCCCAGGCCCACCACTGCTACCGCTGCCCTGTTGTCTTAATCTTAGGAGACAAAGCCTGTGCATGGGTGTGGCTATGCCTGGCATTCCTATACTGGTTCTCAACAAAGGTTTTGTGAGGTATATGAAGAATAATTTTTGTCTTTGACTTGACTTTGTATCATGTATGAAAAGTTCCTTCCTTCCTTTCCTTCCCTTTCCTTCCCCTCCCTTCCCCTCCCTTCCCCTCCCTTCCCCTCCCTTCCCCTCCCTTCCCCTCCCTTCCCTTCCCCTTCCCTTCCTTTCCTTCCTTCCTTCCTTCCTTCCTTCCTTCCTTCCTTCCTTCCTTCCTTCCACACCCTCCAAGCTGAGCTATCTCCCTGGCCCTAAAGGAATTGTTTTTTTCTAAGCATCTGTATTTAATACAATAGCAATAGATGCTTAATAGGTGTCATTCTGTTAAACACTTAAGAACGAAGTCTCCGGGTTGAGATTTTGCGAGACTCAATTTACTGTTTGATCCTCAGTCTCCATAGCTGTGAGCTGCGGATTTAAGGAGTATTTACCTGACACTTGGCTTGTTCTGAGAATTAAATGAGCTATTTCATGCAAGACACTGTCATATAGGAAGCATTAATCACTGTCAAATCTTAATCGAAGAACGAATTAACCTGGTCTGAGCGGAATCTAGCCCCCAGCTGGTGGCACGCTCTGAGCTCATGAAGCAGCTGGTCATTGTGACTTCCCTGGGGCTCTGGCATACACTGTGGCCAAGAGTCGGTGGCCTCCCCCGTGGGGACCCCTACAAGGCTTTTGATAAAGGCAGTGGTGATGACTCAGTTTCTTATCATCTTGCCCTTGGGGGTCGGGGAAGCATGGAGTTAGGGGACAGGAAGGAGAAGTTGGTGTGGGAGAGACAGTCAGTGAAGGACAGGGGGCCACAGCGGTTACCTCAGGTTTTGAGCATCTGCTCTTGGGCTATCTGGAGGAGCCTTGAGAACCACGAGTAGCATGCTTGCCATGGAAACCCTCTCTGATGGGTCTAAAGGTTTCTCCAGGACAGGAAAGCTAGTGTGTTGCCACCTATGCCTTATTTAGGAATGCCAGCTTGGTCCTACCTCCTTTTCCACCATGGGACTTGTGCTAACGAGTTTGGAACAGTTCCTCATGAGCCAATCTAGGAGCCTACATCGTGCCTGTTCTAAAAACAGAAAGCAAACATTTATGGAAAACTGGGCAAATGAATTCTGTTACCTATAAGAATGGGACACTGAATTGTGATACTGAAAAGTAACAGAAGCTCCGAGAACAAAGAAGACATCTTTAAGCCTTTCCTCATTATGGGAAGCCAGAGTGATTCAGTAGATTTTCTTCTTAGTGACTAGAAGGGCTGAATCCCTTCCTTCCTGCTTAGGATGAGGCCTCTCCCATGGAGGGAGCAACATGAAAGATATCCACTCTCCTGAATCTGTCTTGCGGGTCCAGGTTAAACAGCCTCACATAGGACTGTCCTACCTGTCCCACAGGGCTTATGGATAGGAACCTCTGCTTCATATGAGTCATTCTGAGAAATTTGACACTCTAAGGCTTGATTTTTCTTGTATGTACAATTCTAAGTAGCAATACAAGGTCATGGTGGGGGACAGGCCAAGAGAGCGAGCAAGGAGTCAGAGCACTTAGCACATTCGTCAGACCTGTGTGTAAATGCTAGGCTGTGGGGACTCTTCACCTAGAAGGTGGGGTAGGCCCAATTCCTCTTCAGAGTGGCTGTGGAGATGACTTGAGACACTCTAGGCTCACACGAAGAGCATGTACACACGGCAGCCACTGCTGGGAACCACGAACCAAGTGAAGAATGTGTACCTTATCTTATACTTGAAACACCTAAGCGTTAGTCAAGGCTTCCCATGCTGTTGTGTGGCTTAGTCCCAGTGTGGTGTGATGCGTGGCTTAGAGTCACAGTTGGGTCTGTCTGTTTCCAGAGCCTAGGAGGACAGCTCTGGGGCATGCTGGCCTTGGACAGTGACCCAGAGGCCGAGAACTGTTCTTATCCTCCAGCTACCTTCTGGCTAAAGCTTTCTGTGCACTCGCCCTCATCCCATCGCTAATTGCTGGCTTTCTGCTGGTCCTGAGAAATAAAGTGTAAAGTGAGACAGACCTCTTGGTTAGAAGGTGGACAGTTGTCTAGAAACAGCCATGCTAGTGACATTTGAGGACGTCCACATCTCTTCCATGTGGAGAGGCTATTCCCAGACACTGTCCTATTACCCACGTCTCCAAATCTAGGGGGCCTGAAGTTAAGTGAGGACTTTATAGGTAATAATTTATGGGGGGTGGTATGTTGGTTTGTTTATTATTTACTTTGTGTGTGTATGGTAGGGGGTGTGTAAGGTGTGCCGTGACATGTGTGGAAGTCAGAGGACAGCTTGTAGAATGATTTCTCTCCTTCTACCATATGGGCTTCTAGGGTTCAATCCAGGTTTTCAGGCTTGGTAGCAAGTGACTTTATCTACTGAGCCATTTTGCTGACCCATGTTTAAGTAAACATCATAAATTCATATGCATGAACATTTTATTCATAACATATATAAGTCTCCATCCACATGTTTTCCATAGAAAAACACAATTACAATAATCAACAAATTAAGGCTGGCAGCCGTGGCTCATGCCTTTAATCCCAGCACTCAGGAGGCAGAGGCAGGTGGATTTCTGAGTTCCAGGCCAGCCTGGTCTACAGAGTGAGTTCCCAGGGCAGCCAGGGCTACACAGAGAAACCCTGTCTCAAAAAAGCAAAAAACCAAAAAAAGACAAGTTATCCCTCTGATTACCCTTTAGTTGAAATAAATATTTATACTTCTCCTCTTCAATTTCTTTTTTGTTGTTGCTCAGCAAAAGGTTAGGCCTAGCATAAATCAAATACTATTTACAGTTCACAGTGGATTTAAATTTCTTAGTACATTTGAATTTCAGGTCTTAAGTTTCATATCAGGAAGCTGAATTCAGCCAAACTTTAAAATAAAAATACCTCTAATCAAAGCATAAAATTGTACTTTAATCAGTAACAGCTACCTTTTGCTAAGTCTTGAGAAAAAAACCATGTAGTCACTAACTGCTTTTCTTTGGCTATCAGTTCAGCCAGTGTGTGTACATAACTTTCTGAATTGGATGGTGTTTATTTTCTTGAATTATCAGACTTTTTTTTTTGACTACTTTTCCTTGGCACCTTTGATATTTCTGGCCACATACCACCACCACCCAACCATGATGTTCTAAGGAAGTCTATTTTTCAGGCTAACTTAAGGGGGAAATTGGATAGAGAAATGAGGCCAGATTGTGTAATGTGTTGTAGAATTAGATGTGCAAATATTGGCTGGGTACCGGTGTTGCTCTCCTCTGTTAACTCAATGACCCCAGAGACTGGGAAGGTATTGTGGGAGAGTCAGACAGGGGACAGAAATCTATATCACAAGAGCAATTATTATCTCAAGGGCCATGAATTAGGTCCTAAGCAACCCACAATCACTCTGTTTAATGCCTCTTTGATCTATCTCAAAAAAACCAAACTAGAACTCCCCAGAGAAAAGCCAGCAGGTGGAGGTAGGCTTGGACATGGGTGGAAGAGAGAGATGTGTGTGGGCCCAGGGGACAGGGCTGTGCTAGACATGTGTCTTCTCCTGTGTACCAGGTCGCCATAATTGTTGTCACTGTGTAGGGTTTAAGGGAAAGCCTCTAAGAGACTTGACTCCCTTCCACGTCACAGCAGGGAAGTGGGGACTTCAGGGTTCTAACCCAATCTGCACTGACTTCAGTAGTGATTTTCTCCCTCCCCCCCATCATACAAGGTCCAGCAACTCTAAAGTATTATTTGCTCAAATTACGTATTGAATCCAATAAAGATAGAAATTATTTTTACAGTATTTGAGATGAGTTAGTCTATCTCTCTCTCCTTTTTTTTCCCTTAAAAACAACCAGATTAAAATGAGAACTCAAAAAGGCCGGGGTTCATTCTTTCACGTAGGCAATTACATGAACTGACCTAGAAAGGACTAGTAATTACCGTTAACCCTTGACTGCCCACAAGCTCACTCTGTAAAAATACAAAAGCAAATGTACAAGTCGTCCAAGTCCTGACAGCGCTTCCACATTCTCTCTTTCTTCTCCCTCCTCACATGTGGCTGCTTGTAGAGACCCGTCATCTCCCCTAGCCCCTCACTAGGCCTCCAGGCTCTTGCTGCTTCTGGTCAGCTCCCACATCCTCTCCGAGGAGATAATTGCTTAAACCCAAGCCCGCTGTGAAATATGGCTGACCAGCCCTCAGGACTGTCTCACCACTGTGGAGGTGAACGCCTCCACAGCTCTTTCCCATCCCCAGACCTGTCAGCTTGGAGAGTGAGGCTTTCCCCTACTTGCTGTGCAGCCCTGGCTGGCCACGCCCACATCCACAGGTCAGGTCTCAGTTGGGTTCCAAGCCTTCTTCTCTAGGCCTTATTCCTTCCACAGGAGACCAATCAAGACTTGTCCACACCGGACCTATACTGGCTCGCCCACTTCAAGGGCTCAAACTCCATCTCGTTTGTCATTTTGACTTCTCAGCCTTCCTGAGTAGGTCTCTAGTGCCATAAAGTAGTCACCGATAAACTCTAAACCTAAGCAGAAAATAATGTTTGTGCTGAGCCTTAAAGGTTAAATCCACTGGCTAAGAAAACCAGAAAGATAATTTTAGGCAGAAAAAAAAAGTTTAAATGAGACACAGAGGTGTGAACCCTACTGGACGAGATCACAGGGAGCAGGGACTGAGCAGAGAATAGATTTGACATTGATAAATGCTGATTGACATCTGATGTAATTGTCGCCAGGGCTTTCTGCCTCAGTCTGCCAACCCAGGCTTAGTCCTGGAAGCATCCAGCCTCCATACAATCTGCTTTAGGCCTACAAAGTTTTCAGCCTCTGAGACTCACTGCTGAATAAGCTCACTTGTTCTAGTTCTTGCTGAACTCCAACTGGTTCAGCTCAGCTGTTCTGGGTCAAACCCTTCTCCATGCCAACTGATTCAGTCGCTTCTCTCTTGGCCTCTGACTTTCTGCTTGGCTTAGCCTAAAACTAACTCTACTGCTCTATTCTAATCTCCTGGCTCCTGTTCATTCTCTGTCTCCTTCTATCTTCACCTTTGTCTAGAGTGTTCTCTCTTCAACCTCTCTCTGTAAAACTCTCTGGGTAGGACTGGAAAGATAGCTCAGCAGTTAGGATCACTGATTGCTCTTCTGAAGGTCCCGAGTTCAAATCCCAGCAACCACATGGTGGCTCACAACCATCTGTAACAAGATCTGATTCTCTCTTCTGGAGTGTCTGAAGACAACTACAGTGAACTTACATATAATAAATAAATAAGTCTTTTTTAAGGAAAAAACTCTCTGGGTAAAACTGCCTCCTCTTTTACTCTCCCTTGCACCTCTATTTCCTGTCTGTTTCTGTGAGAGTTGGGCATAGCCCATTCTGTCAACTCTTTCTCTGATTCGTCAGTTTGTCTGCCACTCAATTAGACATCACTAATGGTGATGGTGCTTCCTTCTACAAACTCACTTTACCTTCATTGCTTGGGCATGTCTGTAATCCAGCCAGAGGGATTAAAGGTGTGTGCTAAGGGCTGAGCCGCACCACAACTAGAAACAAGGGTTTTTGTTTGTTTGTTTGTTTGTTTGTTTGTTTTTTCCCCTCCAGTAAATAATACAATTTCAGGGTTCATTGTGTGAGTGTGATCAAATATCCTGCAACTGGTGGTGTCTGGACTTGGCCAGCATGGCTCATAAAAGCATCACTCTGTGTGTGATAAGACACACTCTTTAACATCTATATACAGGGACAACATAGCTATACATCTATCTGAAAGATGAGGATAACCCAAGCTATTCAGGTAACAACTACTAGTGCACAGAACTCAGTGTTTATGATACAGAGTGGTCCTACTGGTCAGTGTATACATATAGCCTCATTATTATTCAACACAGTATCACCTCCAGGTGTTGTTGGAACAATGGAACAGGAAACTGGGAGAGCTAAAGTGTTGGGAAGTTATTAGTCAAGTGATGGTGACTTTCATTGGAACAGCTGGGTAGAAAGAGTTGTCCTGGTGGCTTTGCACTCTTGTGAGTCCTTGTCCTTCCACCTGGCCTTTTTATTTATTTCAATACTGCATCTATTTATCTATCTATCTATCTATCCATCCATCCATCCATCCATCCTTCTACCCACACACCCACTCACTCATCCATCCATCCATCCATTTTCTATTTTAGAAACACTTTTTTTTTTTTTGGATTTGGTTTTTGTTGAGACAGGGTTTCTCTGTGTAGCCCTGGCTGTCCTGGAACTCACTCTGTAGACCAGGCTGGCCTCGAACTCAGAAATCCACCTGCCTCTGCCTCCCAGAGTGCTGGGATTACAGGCGTGCGCCACCACCGCCCAGCCTAGAAACACTTTTTATCACATGTATTTCCTGCGTCTTTATTGCTTAGCCACAATGCATTTCCTCACTCTTTGTGAGTGAATGTTTCAGAAGCCTGTTCACACAGAAGCCTGGTATATACACAATACTATTTATTACAGCACCTTGCTTCTAATTCACCGACCCAAACAACCCAAATAGCCCAAAGTGATTTTACACTGTGCCTTTTTCCATGTACTTGGAAATAAATCTTGAAGGCTGCAGTTTACATCTGCCAGGAAATTAATTCTGGGATGTTTGCCCACTTCCATGGTGTTTTTCAAAAGGAGCCCCAGGTGTCTGCATGAAGGCTATCAGGCCCACAGGAGGTTTTTGCTAGAGCTTATCAGCTGTTTTAGAGAGATGTAAGGCAGGATTAAAAAGCCTCAATGCCTCCCTTATCTCCAAAGACCGACCTAGATGCCTTTGAGGTTTCATGGTCAAAGTATGAAAATATGGCTATTTATGCGCAACTGTCAGCACAGTGTGCCTTTGATTATCAAGTTCAAATGAAAAGAAGGATGTTTCCTCATGGCCTCCACTAGACACAGTTTACCACGCAATAGATAATTCCATGAATCTATGACTTAATGTTTGCGAGCTGGATACCAAGAGTTCACAGCTGAAGAAGTGGCTTGCTTCCCCCCCAAACTTCTCCAAGGTGATGCTCTGTTTAGCTGTGTCAACAAATGAAAACAAATTGTCTTATGGCCAGGGCCTGGGCACAGGTGCTCCATCCAGCCTTTCTTTCTCTTCCAGCAGGATGTGTTGGTTTTTCCATGCAGTTCATCTACCTGCATGCTGTGCAGGTCACCTGTTTGCCCGCAGCATGGGCCACGGGGATGTGGCAGAGATGTGGGCCACAAGGAGGTCACACCAGGCCAAACAGTTCCACATGGGGCTTTATTTAAGATGGGGAAAGGTGTAGTGGGTGGGAAGAAGGAAGGAAAAGAAAAAGAGAGAGGAGAAACGCTACCCAATTATATACGGGTGATGACATAAATTACAGGTAAAGGTGGGCCATTGAATTCTGGGTATTTGGTGGCTGTTGCCTTGGCAACAGGCCTATAGTCACCCTGTGCTAATTGTCACCAATATGACATCACAGGTCTCGCAGGTCTCAGGTACTAACAGGGTGGGTTCTCTTTCCGGAAGCTGGTCACTGTGAGCTTCACTTGGTGGCAGGAAGCTGAGGGGAGAAGTGGGGGGACAGAACTAGGAGACCCCTTTGTGCTGATAGATCTCCGCTTCATTGGCTGTTGGAGAGCATTGTCCTGGTTGTCACTGAGATTCTGAGTTCCTGCTGTGACATTTGTTCAAAGTTCACTTCTGTGGGCATGGGATACTGATTTTATTCCCTTTCCCAAATAGGTGTGCTGGGTTTCTGTTGAGCACTTTACTTTAGCCAATCTTGTTGCCCTATCACACTTTCCTAATCCCCATGATGACACAGAACATGACAGCATTTAAAAAAAAGACTCCATGGCCTCATTAGAACCCAGTATGTTGTACCTGACAAGCCTGTCGCAATAGACTAGATACATCCAGTCCAGGGCCTCTGCTGAGGAATTTGTCATTAGTTCGGCCTCTTATAGCACATACATATTCCAATATACAAGCCCACCAGCCAAGGCTTAACTTTGGGGATTAGTGTTAAGTATCAGGAGGGAGTGAGGTCACTTGCCCAGAGGCAGAGGGCCTCCCAGTGAGAATACATTTTGAATCATACCTGACTCAACATTCAAAGCAGTTTCTTCCTTCTGACCTCACAAAGAAAGTTTGGTGAGGGTGACGTGATATTCGTGTTTGGTTTTATAAAATCTTCCTCTAAGCAACAGCAGCTGAAAGCACCCATTTTAGGACAGCTAATAGATACCATCTTCTCTACCTCCCCTTGCCCAGGTGGCCTTGGCTTGCAGCCATAGCATTGTTCTGGACAGATGGAGCACTGTGGATTAGCTCAGGACCGTCTGTGTCCTCACACAGATCATTTGAAGAAAATAACTGCTCTCCTCCTCTGGTGAACAACTGCCCTTCATGAAGGCTAACCTGGCAGGAACTTGAAAGTCGCTTGATGGTTGATGTCCAAAGATATTTTACAAAAACAAGAGTAAAATGGTATTTATAAAGCCCTCATTATTTGTGAGACAGTGCAGTGTACTGTTGGGGATGAAAAGAGATTCTGCCCCCAGGGGAAGTTTGTTTCAGTGTATTTTGTGGGCTTTAAATGACCACAGTAATTGGCCTTCATGTGATGTTGGGGATGAAATGTGTTCATATGAATAACGCTCTTGGACCGGTTACGGGCATGAAGTAAACCATCAATATTTGTAGTTAATGTTTATTTTTTTGTTATGCTTTTGCCATGTTGGAAAGCAAACCCAGGGCCTTGTGTGTGTTAGGTGAGCATTCTACCCCTGGTTTTTAACCTTGGCGTGAGGCCTTTTACAAACACTGCCTCTTGTGAGCCTCAGAATGAACCTCCGAGGTTGGGCACAGCTCAAATAGCAACAAGGGCAGCAGAAGCCACAGGAAGAGGGGGTGGCGGAGAGGACTGTGGCCCCAAACACTGTGCAGTGTCTCTTCCCAAGGTGGTGAGGAGGAAACCAGCTCTGAGGTTTTAAAATAGATGTAGGCATTTGAGAACCTGCTAAATTCTGTGTTTTCAGAGTATCAAGGTCCCCATCTAGGAAAACACATCAGGAAACATGACTATGAATCAGCTGCCTGATTAAACAGCCAGGATGGAGCCCCCACGTCAACACAGGAGTCAACAATATCGCTGAAAACATCAGCTGTTTATTCCAGTGTATTAAGACATAAGGTTCAAAGAGAATGATTCTGATGCTTGTGGAAGTCACATTATTAACACCGTATTTGTTTATATCAGTTTTTTTTCCTCAAAAATTATACCCTAGTTGCATCACAGCAAAAAAAAAAAAAAAAGACTTTTTTTTTTTTTTTAAATAGCTGCTAGTTTTTCATGAGTCTGGGATTCGTAGATTTTGTTCAGAGCACAGAGGGACAGCCACACATGCAGCATCAAGGCTGGCAAATTTGAGCTTCTCAAGATTTTGAAATAAAGCCTTTGGTGTCTTTTTCAAAGCCAGCCCGTGCTCCAAAGCTTGAGGGGCAAATGATGAGAATCACTGCTGTATTCTTACAGGTCCCCTAAGGCCACAGTGCTGTTCCTCGGGGCCAAGCTGACCTCCATTTTCCTTCCTCTGCCCGCTGTCCACACTCACTCATTGGTCCACTACAATCCCTCCCTCACTGGGTTTGAGCCTGTCTCAGGAAGAGATTGCCATCTTCTCTCCTTGTACCCGAGAGCCTAGCAGGCTCTGGCACGTTGCATATACTCTGTAAATATTCATCGAACAAATTAATCGAGACAAGGCCGTCTGACCTCTTGTGAGTTACATTCTAAGAATTGTGGACGCAAAGCCGCCAGTGTAAAACGAATACCAGTACAACATAATTACTTCGGCAAGTCTGTACAAGTGGGCAATCTCTCAATCCTCCATTTAAAAGAAATTCTTAGTTTTGTTCTTTTATAGATCTCTCTCTCAAGTGGAGAGAAGAGATATTGGGATGATTCCACTTTCTCGCCGTGAAGCTGTAAAGGAAAATGATCTCTCGGATGAAATCGTTTGTCCATCTATTTCTTTGCTTTCCTCTTCCTGGTTTGTCCCTCAGCTGGATAGCCTGTGTGTTTGGAGAGGGCCAGGAAGGTTCACTGCCAGGAATGTCTCTCTCTCTAAAACTCTTTTATCCTCAGGCTTTCTGATCTTCAAAGCAGCCCGTGTCTACCATGACCCCACTCCCTCGTCTCCCCACGCTGGGAGTGAGAACCTTGAGTCATTTTGAGGACTTGCATATTTGGACCGTCTTGGACAGCTGGGCAGCTCGGTCTCTGTTAACTCTTCAGTGACAAGAGCCTGTCATGATTTCCAAGGCCCTTGCACACCCCCACCCCCACCCCTGGCCTAGGCACATGAAGAAATTAACAGCAGACCCTGTAGTTAAATACATATTTGGTGTATAGGTCTTTCTGTGGAGGGCCCATCCCTTGGGTGGTAGAATTTCTTCTGCCTTTTTGTTTGCAATCAAGTCTCAGACTCTCTGCCTTTGTGGTCGTTTGCAGTGTCTGGTCCTGGATAAGTTTGAAAGTTATGACGACGAGGTTCAGCTCACCCAACGAGCCCTGTCTCTCCTGGAGGAGAACAGGTTCTGGGCCGGCGTGGTATTCCCTGACATGTATCCCTGGACCAGCTCCCTACCTCCCCACGTGAAGTACAAGATTCGGATGGACATAGACGTGGTGGAGAAGACCAATAAGATCAAAGACAGGTGATGGTTCAGCCTTGAAGCGTTTCTCCAAAATTCATGGTGAATTGTACTTGGTAGAGAGTAGAGGATTAAGGGTAAAAGTAGGATTTGTGCAGATCCAGGGAGAGGGAAGCAGTTGCCTCCTGAGTCATGGCTATCGGAGTTAGCACTGTAACCCAAAGCAGAGCTGAAGAGTCTGGGAAGCATTTAGGACATCATTTCTCAACTTGTGGATCACAGTCCTTTCACAGGTCTGACCCAAGACCATCAGAAAACACAGATAGTTACATTATCTTGGTACTGTTATGAACTAGCAACGAAAATAATTTTATGCTTGGGGGCGGGGTCATCACGGCACAAGGAACTGTGTTAAACGGTTGCCGCAACCGTTTAATACAGTTGAAAACAACTGCTTGAGGGAAATGTGTCAAGGGACTGAGTTGTGGGGTAACCTGGGCTTGTGACGTGAGCGAGTTACCCATTCCCACTTACAGTCTTTCCCTTTCATCCTGTGCCTTCTTAGGTACTGGGATTCTGGTCCCAGAGCGGATCCTGTGGAAGATTTCCGGTACATCTGGGGAGGCTTTGCCTATCTACAGGACATGGTCGAGCAAGGAATTGTAAGGAGTCAGAGCCGGGCAGAGCCTCCAATTGGAGTCTATCTCCAGCAGATGCCCTATCCCTGCTTTGTGGATGACTCGTGAGTCCCAGCCCTCCGTCTTCCTCCCTGAGCTGATGAGCTGACAGGGGTGCTCTTAAGGCTTCGGTGTCTCCTGGAGGAACCCCAGGGATGAGGGCCAGATTGGGGAAGAATAGGGTTCTGACGGAAGAAGATGCTGGCTCTGCACTCCAGACAGAAGCAGAGGGGAAAACAAAATGATGGGGATGTTGGGGGTACAAAAGGGAAATTGGAGATTAAAACAGTAGGAGTGAGGTTGGAGGGGGATGCCTGCTGTTTAAATTTCCACTTCGTAGTATGTTTGGTATGTGGAAGGGTTCTGGTCAAGGCGTTTTCCCAGTGATTGCCAGATCAGCAGATTCAGACTGCGTGGCAAGTCAGTCCGGTACCTAGGAGTCTCGAAATAACGCAGCTCCTTCCCTAATTAACATTCCTATGATGTGTGTGTTTGGTGAAAAGGTAGAGGAATGTGTTGGATGAGCTCTGGCCTCCGTCTCTGACCACTCCCATCCTAATGCCTGCCCAGCCTTTGGCCATGCTAAGCAAACAGCCTGCTCTTCTGTTGAAAATAGATTTTGGAGTGGTGGAAACAGGGGAGAGGTGTTTAGAAGGCTTATTATGGTAGATGGGGTTAGAAACACTCCCTGACCTATAGCTTAGGAATTTAACTCCTGGGGTATTGAGAACACAGGAAAAATTACCCCCGTAGCATGGCTGTGTGTGGCAGTGGGGTCCGGGAAGCAGAGACCGTAAAACGTGGAGAAAGGAGTCCAGTTGCCAGCTGGAGAGATTGTAAAGCAAACCCCAATGTGCAGGAAGGAAAGCGGCTCTCGGCACTGTGGCCCCATCAGGTCTCCAGCTCTGCAGAAGACCGCAGAGATTACGGTGCCAGTTCAGAAGTTAGTACGGTACCTTTGGATAAGAGGCCGAGGTGGGAAGTAGCGCCAAGGGCAAGAGCCCGGGTCCACTTTCAGGGTCAGAGGGGAGGGACTGGCAGGAAAACGCTTAAGTGTGGAGAACCTGTGGGAACTGGAGTCGTTCAGTATGGGAGAGCCCTCTGGCGGCCAGCCCCAGAAGTGCTTGGTTTTTGGTTGGTTCCTCCCTAGGGCCATTTTGAGTGAAACTATCCTCCTACGCTGGCATTGGGCCCTTCCTTCGACAACACCCAACAGTTTCAATAGATAATAATCCCAAGGGCTTTTACCAGGGCATTATTCACAGGGAAACCCTGTAAAGCTTACCCTAATGCGGCTCCATCGTGTCAAATCTGTCCTGCTTGCTGAGAGCCTATCCCAGATAGGCTGTTGGAATCAATGGCTATTAGACCATTGCCCTGTTCAGATCACAACCTATACCATCAGGTCTACAGTCTTTCCCACAAGCCTTTATGTTGAAGATCTATACTATATGCCAGAGATAGTGTGGTTTTAGTCCTACACTTTACTTATAGAGCATCCATCTGGGCTGTCCAGAACCGCACTGTCTTGCCTTAAAGAAAGACATGGCAAATGGGAAGGGTATCTAAGAGAGTTCAACCTAGTGAGAGTCCAATGATTTATTTTTCTGCTTTCCTTTTCTTCGGGCATCATTCTCAACTCTCGGTTCAATAAATATTTCCATTGTCTCTATCGGGTACAGCTGGCTCTGTTCTGCTTTTTCCTCTCCCTTTAGCTTCATGATCATCTTGAATCGCTGTTTCCCTGTCTTCATGGTGCTGGCATGGATCTACTCTGTCTCCATGACTGTGAAGGGCATTGTCTTGGAAAAGGAGCTGAGGCTGAAGGAGACCTTGAAAAACCAAGGTGTCTCCAATGCTGTGATTTGGTGTACCTGGTTCCTTGACAGCTTCTCCATCATGTCGATGAGTATCTTCCTCCTGACGCTGTTCATCATGGTAAGCCGAAGACCGTCACAGTTTTCTAAATGGTTTCATTGTTTCTGCTCTCCTCCTGTTAATGAGCATAAGCTTGGACTAGTTAGCAGAGCATTAAAGATAGCAAGATGGGTAATTCCCCGTCTTTCAAGCAAGGTAGGACCTTAGAGAGCCAGGACCCTCAGTTCCCTGCCCACCCACCCACCCAGAAGGAGCCATTGTATCCTGATATCTTTCCATCTCCTTCTTCTTGCCTAAGGGACTCACTCACTGTCTCTACGTAGGTTTTCCAGTCCATTTCATGACCACATGGAGTCTGCGATTAGCAAAGCCCAGTATATAACTGTCCTGTGTTCAGAGGTCGCCTCTTCTTTCAAAGATAGAAATGAGTTTAAAGGGAGTGTTTCCTAGAATCACCATTGCTGATATCTGGCTACAGATAGAATGTGGCAAACGCTATTGGTGGTGTGAGGGGAGGAGATCCGGACAGGTAATCTGTCAATCGTCCTCATGGCCAGGCCATTAGCTTCACCAAGAAACATCTTTCTGCCTGCAAGGATCTCCAGTGTTAGCGTTTCCTCTAGGTTCTGCCCAACAGTTACCTAGTATAAAAGGTCTCTCCATTCTCTCTCTCTCTCTCTCTCTCTCTCTCTCTCTTTCTCTCTCTCCTTCTGTGTCTCTCTTTCTCTCCCCTCTCTCTCTTCTCTTTCTCTCCCCCCTCTCTGTTTCTCTCCCCTTTCTGTCTGTCTCTCTTTCTCTCCCCCTCTCTTTCTCTCTGTCTTTCTCTCCCCTCTTTCTCTCTGTCTCTCTCTCTCTTTCTCTCCCCTCTCTCTCTGTCTCTCTCTCCCCCCTTTCTCTCTTTCTCTCCCCCCTCTGTTTCTATTTTCTTCCTCTTTCCCCACATGTTCCCAGATGGCCTCATTCCTTCTTTCTCCTCTTTTTCTGTCCTCTGCCTTTCTTTCTCTGCTTTCCTCCCTTCCTCAGACCCCCTTCCCACGTCCCAAATAAACTTTCTTTTATACTAGACCTGTCATATGACTGATACCTTGGGGGAAGGGGGGAGAGGCTCAACATGGCCTGCTAATATATAATATCATATATTAATATAATGCTGTCACTTTATAAAACATATTATCCAAAGACTCTGTTTTAAAGGATGGAATTTGGAGCCTGTCTTTTCTCAGTGATAAGGAGTGTTTTGTTTTGTTTTTATTAAGGTAGAATTGAAACTATAGCATTCTTTCACAGTATATTGCTACCCTATATATTTTCTATTTTTAGCTCCTTCATAGAAGCAGGTTTTTGGGGGACATGTTGGAATATGAGTATACACGCTTGGTATTTAGCTTGGTATTTTTGATGTTTTCTTGGCTGGAAGTTGGCTTCTGTTGTAGTCTGAGCCAGTGTGCTTAGCTTCGTCATATTGAGTACCATGAGGATGTGCAGACTCCTCATGGAGATGAGTGTCCCCCGTTCCATGTTGGACCACGGCTACCTGATCTAAGAACGCCCCATCATATGTGCTAGCCAACTAACACACATCCATTTAATCCAACCCCCCTTGTTTTCTATTAAAATGCCCTTAACCTAGCGTATTCTATCTTTGCTATGACACGATGACCCAGTGGGCTGTGGTGTCAATCAAAACCCACCTTAGACTTCCCTTACACCAAAGGCCGAGGTGGAGGCCATTCTATTCAAACAACCTCACCCCACCCAACTGTGGCTTGATGCCTACAAAGAATACCAGAGCTACAAGAGGTGAGGTGGGGCTGCCCCCTCTTATCCTCCAGAGGCCCTCTGCTGCTCTGCCCCACACCTCTTTCACCAGTAGGTGATTTGTATCTTTACAATTAAAAGAGTCAGTGAGTAAACATCTGGCTGAATGGCTGCCTTCTTACTGATAAGGGGCGCCGAGAACTGCCTGCCTAAGAATGAGGTTTTAGGACTTCAAAGCCCTTGGAACGTGAGGTAAAGAGTGTCCACCGAGAGCTTCTAGCACAAAGACACTTCTCCTTGTGGGAACCAGAGCGCTGTTCCAATAATGACGGAAACGGAGCGCTCCGCACCAAAATAAGGTTTTCCTTTGAATGACTCCCCACCCCACCCCCACCTTTTTTTTTTCATATCCCTTCCTCCCCAGCTCTGCTGTACAGGAAAGAAGCGGGGAGCTGAGACAATGGGAGGGCTCCACTGTTGTTCAGTCCACAAGGAACAGAAAGGAAAATGGCTGGAGGAAGCGAGGAGGAGCCCTGAGGATGAGTGACCGGCATCCGCCGAAGCCCACAGTCTAGGTGTGCGCAGGGCTTCGCTCGCTCTGGATTGAAGGTTGAATTTATGCTACAGACAGCAGTAAGCGCCCTCCAGTCCAGCTGCGGCCTTTTTTTTAAAAGATGTCCTCAGACTTAGGTTCTATTAAGAGCTCCCTGCCATCCCTCCCGTCCTCATACTTCCTCTTCTTCCGGCTTTCAGTCGGCTCTCTCGAAGCCCAACAGGCACGAGAGCATGAAGGAGAGACGGCGGCTGCAGCAGATAAGATGCACATTAGTTCCACTTGGCTCTCACGGGCTGGAGACAGACATCGCTAATTGACCTCTTTCCTTTCTATTGAGAGGAAAGCGGTGATTCAGGGAAATTCTTATTCATAGGTCACAGCCCATTCATGATACAAGGCAATTCCATAAGATGGAGGAACACAGAAGATCAATGCAGGAAGCAGAGCAGGAGGCCTCTGGGCCTCAGGGTGCCACGCTGTGTGACTTGACTGTGGTCCCCATTACACCACAACTCAACTATGTCCCACTGAACTAAGGCAGCCTACTGAGTACTGACTCTGCTCTGAAGCCTGAGAAACTGCTCTCAGAATTCCTGTACCTTTGTGTTCCCCGAGAAAAGAATGATAAGATCTAAGCGTATTTGGGAATGCAGAATTTGGTTGGACGGAAGGGGCTGACCTTTTTACAGGGGCTTAGCTGGAAGAGTGGGCGTGCAGAAGGCCTAATACAGTTGAGCCTCTTAGACTGCCTGCCCTACAATGTAATCGGACTTGTTCAGAAAAGTCACTAGTTTGTTCCTATTTTCTATGGAGACAATGGGAAAGGTGCCAAGTCCTGTACGTAGGTTCCGTGGAAAGCACTCCTGGGTGAAGAAGACCAGTCCACTTCCCAAGGCCCTAGCTCCATTATTGACATCTCCATCTGAGAGAGTGGCAAACCTCAGTCAGCAAGCTGAGCCCCAGGCAAAGGGTCAGACTTGTTTGGAGTGGGTCTCTTCTTTATTGTTGCGGCGTACTGCGAGACCTAACACTCAGTCAGGTCTTCCTCTTTGCTTGACCGCTAACTCCTTCCCATCATGCACTTGCTGAGTTGATTTGTAATTACTGCTAAAAGATAAACGTAGTCACAGTGGGATATTTTTATTTTTTAATATTTTTATTCTTTGAAAGTTTAATACATTCCTACAAAGTATATTGATAATATCCACATACTCCCAATCACCTTCAGTCATCCTTAGGGTCCCCCCATTCCATGTGTCTCCCCCCCCCCCCCGTTTCATGTCCTCCTTTTTTATGTGATAACCCCTGAGTCCACTTAGTGATACCTGAGTGCACACGGATGTATAAACCACCCACTGGGGTATGAACAACCCACCGAAGCCAAATGCCCAAAGAACAGTCAGGAAGACGCTCTTGCCCTCAGTAGCAGTCAGCTGCGAATTGCTCTTCTGATGGGGTGGAGCCTCTGGGTCCCTCCCGGTAAGTGCTGGTCTGTTGACTGGCTCTGTCTTGTGCAGGTGACACCCGCGCTGTGAGTTAATGTGTACCACACTGCATCGTGTCCACGCTTCTCCCGGTCTGCCAGCCTTCCATTCCTCACATGCTCTCGGCCATGAAGTTCCCTGAACCTTGGCTGGTGGGAGGTTGACTGAGATAACCCACCCGTCCTCGGAGTTATTTAGACTCGGCACTATGGCCAGTTATGTGTGTCTCCGCAGCAACCACTGCCCATAATAAGGGAAGCCTATCAGACCAAAGTTAAGGGCAACCCAAATCTGTGGGTACAGACATGGCTATTTGGAACACCGTTTGATCAAATGATCTCTTACCAAAATGATAGTCGCTTCTTACCACTGGGCCTGTTATCACGGGCTTTTGACCAGCTTTCCAGCACCAAGTATCCGTGGCTCGTGAACGAGCCAACTCTAGACAACATGTGGATCAGGACTTCACTAACGGACTGGGGATAATCTTGATTGGTTAAAGTCCCCACTTAGAGATCAGATGGCGATTATTGACTGGGTTAAATTACTGAGCAGTTGGGTTTTGGTTTACTGGTTTAGGAGCCCAGAACACTGTAGCTGGCTCAGCCTAAGGGTTTCCCAGTTGAAACATTTTTTTGAAATAAAATGTTAGTGTTTACTAATGGGCATGGGTAAGACAAAAGAAGTCAGTGCTTTAGGGTGTTCGTGTGGAAATTTAAGGACTAGCGACTGGCGGGCAGGAGCTCCTTCTAGAGCAGAGGAACGTTCGGAGGCATCCCCCCCCCCCCCCCATCACCAAGCAAGGAAGCCCCGCCCCCGCCCCGCCCCGCCCCGCCCCCCCAGTGGAACCCAGCCCCTGGGCACGGGTGAGAATTACTGATACACGGTCTCTTTGGTTTCAGCATGGAAGGATCCTCCATTACAGCGATCCCTTCATTCTCTTCCTCTTCCTATTGGCCTTTGCCACCGCGACCATCATGCAGTGCTTTCTGCTCAGTACTTTCTTTTCCAAGGCCAGCCTTGCAGCAGCCTGCAGTGGGGTCATCTACTTCACCCTCTACCTACCACACATTCTGTGCTCTGCCTGGCAGGACCGGATGACGGCAGACCTGAAGACGACTGTGGTGAGGCCCCTACCACCAGCCTAGGATGCAGATTATGATGCAGCCTCTTGGCCTGGTCTCTAAGATGCTCCACTTTGCCTTTTGACAAAGCCTCTTTGAGAGGCTGAGACACAGCCAAAGGTTTAGGAACCAGAGTGAACGCAGCCTACACCCCAAGCAATGTGGCAGTTGTGCCTCCCAACGCTTGCTTGACTAGTGAGCCCCAGGAAACTGGGGAAACCGAGTGATGCTTCCCTTGTTTCTGCATGAGAGGAGAACCAGGTGGCCCCTTCCCTCCACCCTCCTTTTCTTCCTGTTTGGAAAGCATCAGATGAGAGGAAGCTGGTCCTCTTACTGTCTACTCAGAAAGATGTTTGCAATAATTAAAATGGGGCTCATTATTCCAAAAGAAATTGAATCAGTCTCAGTGTCTTTCCTGTACTCTCGCAGTGTATGCAAAAAGGATGCAGAAATGAGCCCCTTCCCTTACCATTAGTCTCTCTGGCCAAGAGAAGACTCGAAGCTGACTTCTGATGGCTTGAGAGACTTCTTAGTTCAGGATTCCCAAATGAATATAGGCCTTTTCTCTAATTGTTTCCAAGTGGGCCATTTCTACCCTCTCATTAGCCGGGCCTAATCAGCCTCAGCCCTGAAGGGGACAGTTTTCTGCCCCTCCAGCATCCACCAGTCTCGGTGTTAACGCCAGTAAGGACTACTGCCTGCCTCTCTGCTAGAAGAACCTGTTCTCAGGACTCCCAACTCTGGGGCATCTGCCTCTTATGTTAAATAAGAAGTTAATTACCACTATTTATAGCGCTCAGTTTTCTAAGACGATCACAATGGATAATAATAAGAAACTCTTGTGACTCAGGCTGTGGGCAGAGCTGGGCAATTTTGGTAATCGTAGGGTTGTTACATGGTACTGGGAAGCCACAGCTAGCTGCTGGGACCTACCAGGAAGCTTCAGGTCTGGCAAGCACAGATAAGAGCTGGGTTGAGTTAATTGTGTGTGTGTGTGTGTGTGTGTGTGTGTGTGTGCATATAGCAAGAGAATTTTTTTTTTCCTTTGGCTTAGAGATAGTCTGAACTCTATCCAGGGTCTTCCAAATTACAGAGAAACTCTCATCAAAGGCAAGTATGCGCGCTGGGGAGTCAGGGGCCACCCATGACGGCTTGGCAGGGGCGCTCGCAGGGGCCTTCCTCTTCCGCCTTCCCTCTGCACCCTTTCTAACCACTGAACTAGTTTCTGCAGAGAACCTAAGAGGAGGCCTAGAGCCCTCGATGGCTACAGGAAAATGATGCCCTCGAGCCCCCTTCCTTTGAGAGTCTCACAGAGTAGATCAGTTTGGCATCTTCCTTCTGCCCAGAACTGTGTGGTCTTTTGAGAGTGGAAGGGAGAGGGGAAGGCGACGGAAGAACAGGAGGGGCGGAGGAGCGTCCTTCCTTTGGAGTCTTGTATTTTATCGTTTCTTTATCTTCCCATTACTGCCTCGTTTTCTTCTGCTGAGCAGGTGTGAGGTGGCTCTGGAGGTATTAGGTAGGAGTGTTTGAGGTCTGCCAAACAGTTCCAGGATTCTCTTCCCAAGAGAAGAGCACTTTAAGCCCTCTGCGAGTAGCCTTGCTGTCAGACTCAACACAGCCATCTTTGGTCCTTGTCCCTCCCCTGCCTTGTAGACCTCTGGACCCCATCGCCTCTTTTTTTTTTTTTTTTCTTTTTTAAAGATTTATTTATTTATTATATGTAAGTACACTGTAGCTGTCTTCAGACACCCCAGAAAATGGCATCAGATCTCATTACGGATGGTTGTGAGCCACCATGTGGTTGCTGGGATTTGAACTCAGCACCCTTGGGAGAGCAGTCAGTGCTCTTAACCGCTGAGCCATCTCTCCAGCCCCCATCGCCTCTTTTCATTGCAGAGCCTTCTCTCTCCTGTGGCATTTGGGTTTGGCACTGAGTACCTGGTCCGCTTTGAAGAGCAAGGCCTGGGGCTGCAGTGGAGCAACATTGGGAAGAGTCCCCTGGAAGGGGACGAGTTCAGTTTCCTGTTGTCCATGAAGATGATGCTTCTCGATGCCGCTCTGTACGGCCTACTTGCTTGGTACCTTGACCAGGTTTTTCCAGGTAAGCCAGGACAAGTCAGGCTGCTCTATGTCCCCGTGGTCAAGGGAATTAGATTCTTCAGATGCAGAGGTTTGGCCCAACCTTTTAGCTTAAACTTGATCCCCTCTAGACTATTTGAATATAAACTCTCAGGGCTGTAATGTAAATTAGAATTTACATCTAGAAGTTAAAACTCCACCAGTAAATTATCATTTCCACTGTAAAACAGGTCTAGAATTAGAGCTGGGGCGAGAGATGGCTCAGCAGGGTAAAAAATACTTACTGTGCAAGCATGAGGACCTGGGTTCGAGTCCCCAGAACCCACATAAAAACTGAGCATGTCTGCAAGAGCCTGTAGATGTAGAGACAAGTGGATCCCAAGAACGCTTTAGCCAGCCCTGCCAGAACTGCTTCCCTTTCAGTAAATGCTCCTGCCTCAGTGGATCAGGTGGGAGGGAACAGAGGGAGACAACCTGTCTAGCCTCTGCATGTGTACCCAGTACATGTGTGAACATGTGTACATGCACACACACCTCACACAGAGAGTCAGGGAGAGGGAGGAGGGAGAGGGAAGGAGAGGGAGTGAGAGGGAGAAGGAGGAAGAAGAAGAGGAAGAGGAGAAAGAGGATGAGGGATGAGGAGAAGGAGGAGAGAGAGAGAGAGAGAGAGAGAGAGAGAGAGAGAGAGAGAGAGAGAGAGAGAGAGAACAAGTCTGGATCCTGCTTCCTTGTCACCCCTGATCCACTTTCTTACTCCAAGCCTCCCTCCACAGCTGAAATCTCCTACAGCTGTGCTCTCCTCACTGTGTGCAGATGGTGCCTTTTGCAATCCCAGACCAGATGGTGTCAACACCTCTGTTCAAATCCCTTCGTGGTCCTTTCTCCTCCTTCAGAGTAAAAGCCAGTGTTGGAGCCCAGCCTGCCTCAACCTTTCCCGCCCTTCCCTTCTCCCCGATGGCTCTGCTCCAGCCCCCGTGACCTCCCCACTCGTGTTCAACACACTGAGCTCACTTCTCTGTGCGACCTCCACACCTGCTGTTTTCACTGGCCGTGTCTTTTCCCCAGGCTACCCCTCCTATCTTCAGGCTCTCTTCCGCACTTTGCTCAGGTCCCTGTTCAAATGTCACCTTGTCTCGGTGATCTTTCTGGACTGAAGACTGCTAGATCTTTATCATTGTATGGCCAGCATTCCCTCTGTGGCCCTGACTCTTTAGCCTACATTTTAAAAAGCGCCCATCACCACCTGACATGATGTAACCTTACGTATTCGTATATTGATTTACCGCCCTTCCTAGGCTATAAGCCCTCAAGAGCATGGGCATAACCTGTTTCTTTCCCTGTGACAGTCTGGAAGCCCTGGCTGGTGCTTGGCACTTGGTAGACACGCACTAACCTGAAGCACAGAAAAACCAGCTGCTGGATCAAGAGCTGCCATTTGGCAGAAACTTAGTTTTTTTTTTTTCCTTCAAATTAGCATTATCTATAGCTAGGCAAGTCCTGTTTTCATCGAATGGTCTCCATGTCAACCAGGAGCCTTCACTGTACAACAACATCTGGGTCTATCTCTTGACACTGTGGCCAAAAGCAGACGGGGAGAGAGACGCTAGTCCTGGTCCCTGGTAGGAACAAGCTGATGGTTCTCAGAAATAAGCAGCTGGGACCAGCTGGGGTAGGCTGGAACCTCAAGTGCAGCCTGGGTTGTACAGTGAGATCTTGTCACAAACAACAACCTGGATCAATCAAACAACAACAAAGGTACAAGAACCCTGAATGGGAAAAGGTGGCCAGGTGAGGTCCAGAAGTTTGAGTCTGAGTTTCCAATGAAGGATGATGGTTTTTCTAGAGTTGCCATAATAAGGACCTTAAAATAATAAGAGTTTCGACAGCTATTCCACAGGTCCTGAGTTCAATTTCCAGCAACCACATGGTAGCTCGCAACCATCTGTAATGGAATCTGATTTAAACAAATAATTCTTTTAAAAAAATAATAGAGTTTTTGTTATCTCATTGAAAGCTAGAAACCAACAGTGAAGCCATTAGGAAGGCTGTGTTCCCCCACAAAACCAAGCTTCTGGGGGTTGCCTTCCAAACAAGGCCACATTTTGAGCTATAAGGTTGAGATGCTGGTGTCTTGTTTTCTGTTAGTGCTTGGATACTAAGTGTGTGTTTTCTTAAACCCAATGCAATTCTCTTTCACCCACCATTTAAGTCCATTCTGAGAATATCCAGAACTCGGGTCAGCCTGTCTGGCTTCTTGGTTCCATCTCCCCGTGTCACTGGACAGAGGGCTGATAAGTGGAAATTAGTTGTGTTGGAATAGGAATCTGTGCGTTAGTTTATCCAAGCTAAAGCTCTCATGTCATCAACAAGTATTTACTGAGCAGCCCCTATGTGTGGACACGTCTGGGAACCAGGGTGTTTAGAACAGGGCTGAAGATATAGCTCAGTGTTGGAACGTTTGATTAGCGTGCATGAGATCCTGGGATCTGTCTTAGTATGGAGGGCAGAGAAGGCCCACGTGGGCTGGGGACATGACTCAGTGGGCAGAATCAGTCACTACCTTTGATGACCTGAGTTCAGTTTTCAAAGCCGAATTAAAAAGATTGATGCACAAAGCACATTTGTAATCCCAGCACTTCTATGGGAAATGGTGGGAGAGTCGGGAGAACAGGAACAGCGGCAGAAATAGGGGGAGGGCAGACTGTCTTAAACAAAGTCTAAAAGGAGAACGAACGACTTAGGTCATCCTCCCTCCGACTGCCCTGCCTGTGCCAGCGTGTGCACATGCACCAAGTAAATAAACACACACACACACACACACACACACACAAACAAACCAACAGACTTGAGAGAAGGGCTAAAGAGATCACTCAGCAATTAAGAGCACTTGTTGTTCTTCCAGAGAACGCAAACAGTTCTGAGAACCCACATCAGGTGACTCACAACAGTCTACAACTCCAGCTCCATGAGATCTGACTCTTTAGGTCTCAGAGGGCACCTACACTCACATACATGCACTCACATGTAGGTATACACACCCACACACGATTTAAAAACTGATGAACATATAGGGGAAAAATAAGTAGTGTCCACATTTTTATTTTAAAAAAAAATCAACATTTTAAAGAGGGGAGAAAGTGACAATGAGAACTGAACTAAAAGGCTGGGAACCTTTTCTCCTTAAAATACAGCTGTACCCAGTGGGCCAGGGTGGGGGAGTTAAGAGTGTTGGTATTATAACCAGATTGCCTGGGTTAGAATTCTTGTGTTTTCCTTTAATTAGCTGAGTGGCAGATGGCTCAACGTTAGTGTACTTCAGTTTCAGCATCCTTCAGACCAATATTAATATCCAGTTCTTAAGGTTGCTTTCCAAAATCAATGATGTAATACATGGACTGTGTACAATATGCCTCTTCTATAAGTAGAGTCCAGCAAATATTTGCAATCAGCAACAAGTACTGTTTTCTGGTAACTGCTAAAAAAAAAAAATGACATGATTTAATTCTTTAAAAACATTTATTTCTTGGAAAACTGATGTCAACCAATATCATCCTAGTTAGTGTTGCTGGTGACGCCCAAAGAAAAACCCCATGGTATTTTGAATCGAATCTTATTGAAAGGAGCCTGGCTTGTCACTCTGAATACCTGTAACTATAATTTGAGATTTAGAAGGGTGTCTGTGGGACCTGTATGATGTGGTGGGGTGGGGTTCACTGTTTTCTCTTTGTTTTCCTGCTTTCAGGAGACTATGGGACCCCACTTCCCTGGTACTTCCTTCTACAGGAGTCTTACTGGCTTGGAGGTGAAGGTAAGTTTGTTTTGCTTTGTTTTAATTAAAACAGTCGGGCAGTGGCAATACACACCTTTAATACTAGCACCTGAGATGCAGAAGCAAGAGGGTCTCTGTGAGTTCAAGGCCAGCCTGGTCTATAGAGCAAGTTCCAGGACAGCCAGGGCTATACAGAAAAACCCTGAGCTGGAGAGATGGCTCAGTGGTTAAGACACTAACTGATCTTTCAGAGGTCCTGAGTTCAGTTCCCAGCAACCATGTGGTGGCTCACAAGCATCTGTTGTGGGATCTGATGCCCTCTTCTGGTGTGTCTGAAAACAGCAACAGGGTACTTATATAAAACAAACAAACTCAACAAATCAAGCAAAACAAAACAAAAATGAAAACAACAGAACAGCAGTTTCAGGACAGAAACTCCTTCTTGGGGTAGGTGTAAGATGTACAGCCCTTTGTCACCCTGCTAGTGATTCCTGCTAGAGCTGCCTGCCGTGGGTGCAGGATGCCACAGTGTCACAGCCTCCTCAAGCTTACCTTTTTGATGAATCCCAGACCCAGAGTGAAAGGCAGAAAATTCACAGTTGGTCCTGGAGGATTAGATACTCGTTGCAAAGGGTGCACTGTTTCTGAAGCCCAACACCTTTTCCCAACTTCTAAAGCAGAGATCTAGGACTTATGAAGGGAGCTTCCCTTCAGCTTTTGCTGCCTCCTTCCTCTCCACATTCTCCAAACACAGTAACTCCCTCTCTGAAGATGAGGCCGAGGCTGCTCTGTTCATCTCCAAGGCTTTCTTATGGTTGAAGAAGGCAAAAGGGACATTGGCTGACAATGCCTCCTAAGTACAATTTATCCTCCTTCCTAAACAAAACAGGAGGCCTAGAAGTTTCTAGAAGTCAGAAGGAAAACCTCATACCATCGTCTTGGAGTTCTGAGAAGGCAGAGAAACTCTGGAGCGTGGTTCTCAACCTTTCTAATGCTGTGTCCCTTTAACACAATTCCTTGTGCTGTGGTGACCCCAACCATAAAATGATTTTCATTGTGACTTCATAATTGTAATATTGTCACTATTATGAATTGTAATGTAAATATTTTTGGAGATAGAGTTGCCCAAGGGGTCTGGGTCCCAGGTTGGGAACCATTTCTCTAGAGCTATATTCTCTCCTAGAACTGGGAGGCTATGAAAGAAAAAAACACTGCTTTCCAGGGTCAGAGCTCACCCTTCCCCTGTCCACACTTCACTTTGAATTACTGTGGCCTGGGGTACGATTTAGCCTTTAAGCACTAACAAAGGTATTTAGTTTAACTTTAATACCAGGTTAAGGCATTTAACCTGAAGCCTTTAAAAAGCTTGTATAAATTTTTGTTTGGTTGGTATTTTGAGGGTCTCCTCCGCCCCAAGTATTTTTCTTTATATATATTTTTAATAGTTAACAAAACAGTATTTTGACAGGCCAATATTTTCCCATTATATTGTTCTGTGTGTTTATTTATAAACTTTTAAATGTCCACTATAATAAAGTTATCAATCTATCTTAAATAGGTATATTTAACATCCCTGGAATGTTACTAATGTTAGTGAACTAGGGGCTCATGTTCTCCCCACGCCCAGCCCCACTATCCTAAGAGATACTCTGCTATTCAAGTTAAAAAAAAATCTTGAGAAACGTGTTCCTTGAAAATGAGACACATACACTTTCGCTGACAGACGTGAAATACTTTTCATCTGTTTCATATGCTAGAATAAATATAATCCCTCACACTGAGATCAGAGAGCAGCTGAGTCACCCCCCCCCCCCAACCCCTCTTTGCATCGTTGAAGAAATGGAGAGCCAGAGAGACTTCAATTTCCTACTGAAATCCCACTGGACATTGGGGCAAAATCTAGAACAGCTGAGGACATTTTACGAGGAGAGTGTCACTCCAGTGGTTATTTAGAAAGAGATTTGTTCTTGCTGTTTTGTTACATGTGAGGACAGTGGATAGCCAGGCAGTATGATAGCTGACGCGTTGACCTCAGGAATTGTGGAATAAATAAAGTCAAAACATCAGGAAGTGGAGACAGAAGCACAGCAGACAGCACGCTTCAGACCACTAGGCCTCAGCCTGCTGCTCTCTCTTAGCCTACAAACCTAGAGCCCCTGGCAGACTGGAGGTTACTCCCAGGAGTTCGCCCTAAGGCCTTGGTGCTAGAGGCTTCCTTCTCTCCCTGCTTCCTTTCTGGCTGGGTTGCCTTTCTGTCTCTTCCTTTTCCAGGATGTCCTTGACTCTCCCTTAGACCAAATGCCATTAAAAAATAAAATCTGTGGTGTGTGTGTGTGTATGTGTGTGTGTGTGTGTGAGAGAGAGAGAGAGAGAGAGAGAGAGAGAGAGAGAGAAGAATCCCACACACACCCATGTGTTACCCTCCATGGCTCCACCATGGTATTACCCTAAGATTTCTGAATGCCCAAATAGATGGCCCTTTAAAGGGAGCTGTCTTTCAAACTCAGATTTAAGCTAGCTACCCACCATAGCGCTATAGATGGATTGACCCTTTGCTCAAGGGTCCCATGACTGATATGTTTTAGTTGGAGCAAAAAGAACCAGGTGGTAGGCTAAAGAAAACGAACCTATTCCAAAGTTAATGCTGAGGTCAGTTTTTTGATTTGTCTAAATTTTTTTCCCTAAGTGGGGGGGGGGGGGGGGCGGGGAACAACAACTTTCAAGGCAGGGTTTTTCTGTGTAGCCCTGGCTGTCCTGGAACTTGCTTTGTAGACCTAGACCAGGCTGGTCTTGAACTCAGAGATCCACCTGTCTCTGCCTCCTGAGTCCTGGGGTTAAAGCAAGCGCCACCACTGGCCAGCTTGTTTTTGTTTTTGTTTTTATTACAATTTCTGACGTGGGAAGTCTGCCACATTCAAAGGAATTGGTGAGGGCTGAGAACGTGGCCTGGTGGAAGAGTGCTTGTCTACCAAGCAGGGGGTTTTCAGTTTGAGTCTCAGCTCCTCCTAAAAACAAACAGAGTAAATCAAAACCCTCCAGCTTCAAGGCTTCGACTTAAAAAGTCCCCCTGGGCCCTGCGAAATTGGCACAATCAGATTTGAGTGCCTCACAGCCTGGCAGCAGGTCAGAGCTGGAGGCCATGCAAGAGACTGATCTCATAGCAGCGATGGCTCCACTTCCTGAGGGAGCTGTCCCACCCCGGTGGTGGGCAAGGCATCGTTCCCTCTACCCCTCCTCTTCTTTCCTGTCTCTCCTGAAGAGTAACATGGGCGTCTGGTTGGTTCAGGGTGTTCGACCAGAGAAGAAAGGGCTCTGGAAAAGACCGAACCCTTAACAGAGGAAATGGAGGATCCGGAGCACCCAGAAGGAATGAATGGTAACCCCCTCAGCACACCCCCCAAAAGAGCAGAACAGAACCGATGTAGAAAGCTTCAGTAGTGTCAGAGCCAAACCACAAGATGGGCAACACGGAGGCCAGGAAGCTGACTCCCTCTCTTGACTGGTGTTACATCTGATGTCCAGCTGCACACGAGGAGAATGAATGGTCCAACCCAGACATTAGTGCATATTTCCTGGAGAAAGCAGATCCCAGGTCTGTAGTGTGTTTGTGCCCTTGTTAGGCAAATCCCAAGTGATTTGCACGAATGTGCTGACTTCCGAGGATTTAGTCAGAACAATGACTTGGGTCACTGGAACTCGAGCGGATATGAGCTACAAGGAAAGACAAAAATAATCGCAGTAAGGAGGAAGAGTCTAGCAGAGCTGACCGCACTCCCCTCAAGGTTTACAAACCCAGAGCCAATTCACCACAATCATCAAAAGCCTTTCCTGTGGTGGAAGTTACCTAGTCACTCCTGGGCTGACGGGCAGGGTGCATCAGACTCTTTTCCCTGGCCTTTGCTGCTTTGTCTTCAGTCTCGAACAATTCCCCTAAGGTATCTCATCCCTGACTGTACGCATTACTTGGGCTTAGAGAGGCACACAGACTCTGATTTAGCCTGACGTTGGCCCGAGAGGGGCCAGCCTCCAGGCGCCCCTCGGGTACCACTTTGCAAAACTGATGTTGGAGACGTGAATCCTCACAGAGCTCTTTTGCAGACTGGAGTACCTCTAGAAGATCCTCCTCCCAGGGGGGTATGCTAAGGTTAAAAGGAGCGGAGCAGAGGATGCTGGTTTCATCTCAGCTTTAGTTGGGGCTGGGAGGGCTGACAATGCAACAGGAGTTGGGGTATTGGGGGAGGGGTGTTGGGGGAGGGGGAGAGTAGATACTGGATACTGGAGAGGGCAGGAAGCATAGGGAGGAAGGAGTCACAGGGAGGAAGAGTAGGTTGTCAAGCAGCCTGAGGAGAAAGAGCTGGTGCCAGAAACCTATGAAGATCCTATAGACAGCCTGGACGCAAAGATGGAACTTGGGGTTACCTCAGTATATGGACAGGGGCTGTTTTAGATGGTATGGGCTCTGGGCGTACTTGCTAGCATAAGCCACATGGCCTTGATAGAACACATGATGTCTTTCAGTCTTGGACTTTCTTTTTTCTTTTTTGTTTGTTTGTTTGTTTGTTTCAATACAGGGTTTCTCTGTGTAGCCCCGGCTGTCCTGGAGCTCACTCTGTAGACCAGGCTGGCCTCGAACTCAGAGTTTCGCCTGCTTCTGCCTCCCAAGTGCTGGGACGAAAGGTGTGCGCCACCACTGCCTGGCGAGAGACTTGGGCTTTCTAAGCTATTGAAAAGAGCCTAGTAATATCTACTTATAGGACTATTTTATGTGTACATGAGGCAGTTGTTGGAAAGCATTGGAAACAGTGCCTAACTCACAGTTAAGTGTGAAATCTATGGCCAGTGCAACTATCACTTCTACTGTTTTGATCTTCACAAAGCTGTGGCCATGCGGGCGGGTGAAGTTACACACAGGCCTGAGAAAGCCGTGTGTGCCCTTCGTGTGTGCACGGAGTCATTAACACGTGCTGTTTCCACACTGTGCTCCTCCCTCCCAGGCTCCTTCTTTGAACGGGAGCTTCCAGGGTTGGTGCCTGGTGTGTGCGTGAAGAACCTGGTCAAGGTTTTTGAGCCCTGTGGCCGGCCAGCTGTGGACCGCCTTAACATCACTTTCTATGAGAACCAAATCACCGCATTCCTGGGTCACAACGGAGCAGGGAAAACCACCACCTTGTGAGTTCTCTGGCAAAGAGGCTGTCTCCCATCCCACCCCATCCATCATTCCTGTCTTCGTTCTCCCAATAGCTTCAGTCTGCTCTTCCTCACTGAATTTTCGAGGAAACAAACAAACAGACAAACAAACACTATTTTTTTCTGATCCCAAATCTCTCGGGAAAGCAGAGTGCGGTGATAGACGCCTTTAATGCCAGCACCTGGGAGGCAGAGGCTGGGGAACTCTATGGGCTCAAGGTCATCTTGGTCTGCCCAGTGAGTTCCAGGATAGTCAGAACTACACAAAGAGGCCCTGTCTCGAACACACACCACACCCAACTGCTTGGCGATAAAAAAAAAGAAAAAGATTCTCCTAAGCATGAAAATCCACTCATGTATATTTTATTTAAAATCTAAGAGAAGATGGAATGAGTTATTGTCCCCTTGGACATTCAGAGTTTAAGTGACTCTCCTGAAGCTACTGAGTTGGATGGCTCAGTAGGTGTATTAGCCAGGTCCTCTCAACACAATCTCGGGCTTGTTTCTAACACCCTAAGTCCCCTCCTTAACCCCATGTCTCCCACCTTACACACCTCCCTCAGCGAGGATAAAGTCATGGCTGCCCATGCCCCGGGACTAGAACACGTCTGTTTTCACGTAGCACTTCTTTTCCTAGCAATTTATAATTCGGATGCTTTAGTGCTCTCTAACGGGACCACTCATGGGGGCTGGTTACATTTCTGAGAAAGTGTGCGGTGACCAGTGGCGTAGACTCGCTGCTTGGCAGAAGGCCAAGGGCAGGAAACTTTGAGGCTCTGGGTGGACTTCTCCCTCCATCCTTTAGTTCTGGAAGGGACCGGAGCGCCACCTGCTGAGAACAGGCAGTCCGGGCTGCGGTGCGGACCTCCGGGCGGGCCCGTGGAGGAGGGGTGGGGGGTGGGGGGTGGGGGATGGGGGGGTCAGCAAGCCACGTGACAGCAGCCATCAAATCCTTGGCTTACAGAGCCCCGGGAAGGAACAGCGGTGTACACCCTGCTCTGGAATGTGCTCCCGGGCTTTTCAATGGGAACGGAATGCGGGGCTGGTGCCATTGGGCTTGGTGCTGTTTCCCTCTAGTGGTTGATCAACAAAGATTTCAGCTTCTAAGTCCAGGTTCTGATAGCGTGCGATTTTATCAGGACGGAGCTGGGTGTGGCATCCTAGGGCTATCTCCTTGCTAATTCACGTGGTGAGAGAACAGGAAGCTTCATGCAAGACCCCTGGACCTCTGGAAGACAAACACATGACTTCACTCTGTACAGAAATTCAGCTTCCCCCGGGGTCGGAACACAAGTGCTGCCTAATGCTGGGCATAACATAACATTTTTAAGTTTTACTTTGTGCTGGTGCCTGGTGGTTTTTTTTTTTTTTTTTTTTTTTTTTTGTCTGTTTGTTTGTTTGTTTTTTGGTTTGTTTGTTTGCTTGTTTTTTTTTTTTTTTGTTTTTTTAAAGTGTGTCCAGCTTCTCACTAGCATCACCTGGGCTTTGTAAAGTCTACAAGAGACTTCTCCACAGTCAAGGGCTGTGCGCCCAGGCAGAGCAGTGGGGCTGGCCCCTAAACCCTTTAACTGACCACAACTGTGACCGTGACAATCACCACAATGGCTGGCCACATCAATAGCCACCAAAGGACCACTGTGACAGACCTTCACAGTGGACACTACCGCTGACCACAGAGTAAAACAACAGTGAACACTATAACTGACCACATCCGTGAATACCACTCTGACAGACTATCATAATGGACACTACAACTGGCCACTGCATGGCTGCACTGGTGACTGAGTGAGGATGGGGAGTCTGAGGCTGGGAACCCCTGAGGCTCTTGATACCAGCCTGGGAGCACTAGGAAATAAAAAGTAGAGAAGAAAAGGCCCTTGTGGTCCCAGACACTAGGACCTGAAGCAAGGCACTGGTGCTAAGTAAACCCTGTGTGGAAATGTTCTAGGCCCCTCAGCTTCTGCGGGTTTGAGCTTGATAGAGAGATGGGGCAGGGGGTCACTACAAGCCTCCTCCTGACCTGTGTGGGGTTGCCCTCTCATCTGCCACTTAACCCCGTGTTTGGCAGGTCCATCCTGACAGGTCTGTTGCCACCGACGTCAGGAACTGTGGTCATAGGGGGAAAGGACATCGAAACCAGCCTGGATGCAGTACGCCAGAGCCTGGGCATGTGTCCTCAGCATAACATCCTGTTTCATCAGTAAGTGAATTAGAGTTGAGGTACTCCTGGGCAGGGGTGGGGCTCTCTGGTAGAGTTCTTGCCTGACCTGTCCATCACCCTGAGTTCTACTCCCAGCACCACAGGAAAACAAAATATCTGTCAGAAACCCCTGTTGTGTGCTGGCTAGTTTTATGTTAACTTGACACAAGCTAGAGTCGTCTGGAGAGGAGGGACTCTCAACTGAGGAAAATGCCCCCATAAGTTCAGGCTATAGGCAGGCCTGTGGGGATTTTATTAATCAGTGATTGATGGGGGAGGGAACATTCTATTGTGGTGGTGCCAACCCCGGGCTGATGGTCCTGGGGTCTATAAGAAAGCAAGCTGAGCAAGCCATGGGGAGCAAGCCGGTGAGCAGCGCCCCTCCACGGCCTCTGCATCAGCTCCTGCCTCCAGGTTCCTGCCCTGCTTGAGTTCCTGTCTTGACTTTCTTTGATGATGAAGTGTAAGCTGAATAAACCCTTTCCTCCCCAAGTTGTTTTGGTCATGGTGTTTCATCGGAACAATAGTAACACCAAGCCACCTGTATCCTGTTCTCACCCCACCCCCCAACACACATCTTTCCAGCTTAACTTAGCAGGCTTTGACTGGTCTTCACCAGTCCAAGCCTTGGGCCCTCCAAAATGTGAGGCAGTGCTCCTGGTGATCAGAGCTGAGATGTCCCCAGCCAGAGGAGGGACAGGACTTCTTTATGACACTTTCCCTTACTTGCCCCCAAATTCTTGCTGGCAGAAACCAGAAAGAGAAGATATATCATCCCCTTTCCATGCTGACCTCTGGTGCTAAAGACAGCCCTGGGAGGGGAAGAACTTTCATGCTAGGGGGGAGGGGCTTTCATACTAGGGGAGGGGCTTTCATGCCAGGGGAGGGGCTTTCATGCCAGGGGAGGGGCTTTCATGTCAGGGGAGGGGCTTTTATGCCAGGGGAGGGGCTTTCATGCCAGGGGAGGGGCTTTCATGCTGGCTTGCTTGAGTTTTCTATCTTTTCTCCCTTTCTTCTACCATTTTCTTCCTTCTCCTTTCTCCATTCCCTCCTCCTCCCCTCCCTCTTTTCTCTCTCTTCCCTGACTCTTTCTTTCTAATTGAAACATATTTTACATCCTGACTCTAGTCTTTGCAGAGAGAAAGAGGGGGGGTGAAGAGAAGAAGACAGATAAAAAGAAAAAAAACTGTCCCCAGTCCTTTCGGCACCCAGAGGCAATCGCTGTCAACACCTCCAGATATGACTCCAGACATTTCTCTGCGTGTGTAGACATACGCAAAGACTTAAGAATTATAAGGGAGAGTAAAATCACACGTACAATTTTGTAACCCCAGTTTTTGAAAATGTGGGTGTTTTTCCTGAGTATCTGTGCACTACATGTATTCCTAGTGCCTGAGAAGAGGATATCAGGTACGCCGGACCTGGAATTACAGACAGCTGTGAGCCACTGTGTGCATGCTGGGGCTCAATCCCAGGTTCTCTGTAAAGGCAACCAGAGCTCTTAACCGCTGAGCCATCTCTCCAGCTCCATAACCGCTTTTTAAATCTAAGGTGTTGGGAACATTTTTTCCATGCGATTGCATATTCCTTTAAGAAGTAATGTTTACATACGGTTCCTTGGTACGAATGAACTGTTGAAGTAATTTTTGTCATTAAATCTTTGGGCGGGACTGGTTGACCGTTTCACTTTTATATCACAAATAATACCATGATGAAATTTCTGATTGCTAACTCTTCAGAGTCATCTTTACTTTCCAAGGTGAATTGCCTGAAATGAAATTGCTTAGCCCTTAGCCGGGTGGTGGTGGCGCACGCCTGTAATCTCAGCACTCTGGGAGGCAGAGGCAGGTGGGTTTCTGAGTTCGAGGCCAGCCTGGTCTACAGAGTGAGTTCCAGGACAGCCAGGGCTACACAGAGAAACCCTGTCTCGAAAAACCAAAAAAAAGAAGAAAAAAAAAAAAGAAATTGCTTAGCCCTGTTGTCCCTCTCCTGGCCCTGTTCCCACAGCCTCACGGTGGCAGAGCATATCTTGTTCTATGCCCAGCTGAAAGGGAGGTCCTGGGAGGAGGCCCAGCTTGAGGCGGAAGCCATGTTAGAAGACACGGGCCTCCACCACAAGAGGAATGAAGAAGCACAGGACCTTTCAGGTGCTGGGGACTGGGAGGAGATAGGGCCACATCCGGAGCATCCGTTGCCTGCCAATGCACCTTAGCAGAAGGTTGGGGTAGCAGAACAGAATTCTCAACCTGTAGGTCATGACCCCCCACCTGTCCGATACCCTGTATATCAGATTTTTACATTATGATTCATAAGGGTAGCAAAATCACAGTTATGAGGTAGCAACGGAAATAATTTTATGGTGGGGGTGGGGGGAACTCACCACAGCATGAAGGGTCGCAGTGTTAGGAAGGCTGAGAACCACTGGGGTAGGGCCTTATAACGGGAGAGCTCCTAACATTTGTGTAACGCTAAAGGCACAATTTTCAGATGGTCAGGTGCTCAAGCCAGGGGTGGCCTTTCAGCATTGATGGCGCCTGGGTGGTACTATGACTTCCGCCAGTGTAGGCGTAGCTATGGCGGCACTATCTAACTGTAGCTAGAGTTAAAGAACCTCCCATGTGTGAGCACCTCTGGGCCTTCCTCTTCCCCATGCCAAGATGTCTGTGGTACCCCGTCATCATCTCTCCTTTCTGCCTCCAGGTGGCATGCAGCGGAAGCTGTCTGTTGCCATTGCTTTTGTGGGAGATTCCAAGGTGGTGGTCCTGGATGAGCCCACCTCTGGGGTGGACCCCTACTCCAGACGCTCCATCTGGGACCTGCTCCTGAAGTATCGCTCAGGTGAGGCCCATTGCTCAGGACCCCACGCTCTTGTCCAGGCTGTTCCAGGAGAGAAGTGGCCTATTGCTGAAACAATCCAGTTGGGTTGGGAGTGTTTACAAAGCATGCGCAAAGCCTGGGGGTCGCCCCCACCCACTCACAAACCAGGCCTAATACATGAAAACAATCCAAGCAGTGAGGAGATAGAGGCAGGTAGAACAGAAATTCAAGATTAGTCTCACCTTCATGGAAAGCTAAAGGCAAGCCTGGGCTATACAAAGCCCTGTCTCAACAAAACAAAACAAAAATGTCTTCCTACCTGTAGTCCTCCAATCTGGAAAAGTGAAATTGTCCTCTGGCTAAAGGGACCTAAAGGCACCGCAAGAAGCTCCCTAGCTGTTGTGTGACCTCCTGAGATCAGGTGTTAGGAACATGGAACTGGATGTCCAGGACAGCAGAAGGCTACCTCAGAAAGCGCCTTAAAATGGGCTCTTGTCTATCCAAGGGGCTGGAGAGATAGCTTAGCGGGTAAGAGCACTGACTGCTCTTCCAAAGGTCATGAGTTCATCCTGGCACCCACGTGGTGGCTCACAACCATCTGTAATGGGATCAGATGCCTGAAGACAGCTACAGTGTACTCACATACATAAAATAAATAAATAATTTAAAAAATTTCTCATCACCTCGTTTTAATAACAGTTCCATTTAATGAGAAAGCGCTGTGTGTGCTCTCACAAAGTACATGAGTGGTGTTTAACAATATGAAGACTGTTCGTGACACGTACAGTGACAGCAGAGAGGAGCGCGTCCCACACACGTCAGATTGTTTGACTCGTACCTGAGACACAGTGCAGAGACACTATGTGACAGTGCTTTGCAATTTGCAGGATGTTAGGATATATCGGTTGCCATCATCTTACTCCGTTATGCTTGCTGTAGAATTAGCTACTCTGTTTTTATTTATTAACTCCAAGTTCTGGGGACCACGTAACCTGGAGGTTGCTATAGATTCTATCCAGGTTGCCTGGTAAGCACCCTGACCTCCTCCTCACAGGCAGAACCATCATCATGTCCACTCACCACATGGATGAGGCTGACCTCCTCGGCGACCGCATTGCCATCATTTCTCAGGGAAGACTCTACTGTTCTGGAACTCCTCTCTTCCTCAAGAACTGCTTTGGCACAGGCTTCTACTTGACCTTGGTTCGCAAGATGAAAAACATCCAGAGCCAAAGAGGTGGCTGTGAGGTACGTGTCTGCCCAGGGAAGGAGCCCAGCTTGGGCGAGAAGGGGCAGGCGGTGTGGGGCTGCTGCCCCAGATATAACTGCCCACTGGACTTTAATTGGTGGGGTCAGCTCACTTCTGGGTTATTGCAGATGTCAGTAATTGTATTCTAAACTACCATCCAGAGATGCTCCCCCACACACACCAGGCATAACTGATTTTAAATAACCAGAGGGGTTGGGAGGGTACACACATGTGTACTGTGGTCTACCAGGGGAGCATCTTGCCCTGGTGGTGCACGCCTTTAATCCCAGCACTTGGGAGGCAGAGGAAGGAGGATTTCTGAGTTCGAGGCCAGCCTGGTCTACAGAGTGAGTTCCAGGACAGCCAGGGCTATACAGAGAAACCCTGTCTTCAAAAACAAAAACAAAAAACAAAACAAAACAAACAAATAAGCTGTTTCTCCTTCATCCAAACATTCATGCTCCCCAATTAAACCTGAATTCTAGGAGTAAATGAAATCTAATGAGAGATATCCTTGGAGACTATACGCTAAAACTGATGTGGGGGGCGAGGGGCAGCTGGCAGAGACCACTGGGCATGTCCTTAGAACGAGGCTGTCTCTTGTGTCATCCTAATCAAGTGATTTCATTCTTTGCTGTTGTCTTTCCTTGCGTGGAAAACGAAGCGGATGGTGCTGGCTTCTGCTTCGTAGGGGTGTAGTGGAGACAAATGAGACGGAGTGTTGAGAATATTCCCTGGGCTCCTTGAGAACAGGTGTCCCGCACATTCAGGTTGTCACAAGTGTTATGCGGCCGTGCTATTTATGTCTCCAGTGTAATGGATACTGTGGGTTTTCCTGTCCTGGTGGATTTTCACAGCCTGGTGTCCAGAGGGCTTGGGAGGGGAGCAGAATGTCTCTCTAGCAGCCGCATGATTAATGACAAGGCAGAGGCAGAGGGATGCTTTGAGGTTCTCCCTCTGGGGTAAAAAGTCAAGCAGCTCCACCCTCAACGTGCTCAGATGAATTAATAGATTAAACAGCGAAGAAAAAAACAATGCTGGCGATGAGAGACAGACGCTCGGTGGTGACAGCAGTCGGCACCGTGACGATGCTATCGTTGACACGATCTGTATCTTGTCCGTCGTTTCTGTCCGTCTGTTGCAGGGGCCCTGCAGCTGTACTTCAAAGGGGTTCTCTACCAGGTGCCCAGCCCGAGTCGATGAGATAGCCGAAGAACAAGTCCTGGATGGTAAGAGCCGGGCTGGTTGAATCTCAGCCCTGGTTCAGTGACCAACCATCACTGTGTTGTTGGTGCTCCCTGCGGTGATACTCTCAGCAGAGAGAACAAGTGCTGTGCTTGGAAGCCTGGTGTCCTGCGGCTGTTCAGCTTTTCCTCAGAGCCTGTTTCTCATTCCTAACATGATTTTAAAGTTACTTGTACCTAATCGCCCCCCTCTCTTTAATTAATTAATTTATTTTATGCATGTGAGTACACTGTCGCTGTCTTCAGATACAACCAGAACAGGGCATCAGATCCCCATTGTAGATGGTTGTGAGCCACCATGTGGTTGCTGGGAATTGAACTCAGGTCCTCTGGATGAGCAGCCAGTGCTCTTAACCACTGAGCCATCTCTCCAGCCCCTGAAGCACCCTCTGACTAACGGGGAATCCACCTTGTTCGTTCCCTGCCCTTACTCATGTTAAGCCTTGGTTTTTACACTCCTCCTGCCCTGGAACGGTGTAGACACACCCCCTCCTCCAAGTGTGTTGAGGCGCTCTCTGGCTCTCTCTCTCTTTTAGCGTTTCATTTATTATTTTTATTTTGTGTGTATGGTTGTTTGCTTGCGTATATGGACATGAGTCATCTGTGTGTGGTGCCTGCAGACGCCGGAAGAGGGCATTGGCATCTCTGAAACTCCAGTTACAGGTAGCTGTGAGCTGTCATGTGGGTGCCAGGAACTGAACCCGGCCTCCTGTAAGAACAGTGGGTGCTCCTGACTGCTGAGCCACTGCTCCATCCCTGCATGGAGAGTCCTAGCTTGTGGGTCTGAAGGATGCAGGAAAGGATGCATGGCGCCTTTGTGCAATGTCACACATTCCCCTCATCCTGCCCAGGCTCCCAGTGAGCCTCCCTGGAATTTAAGGATATATTCTCTCTCAGAGGCCTCTCACTGTCACCAGAGAGAGACGGTAAATAAGCTCGCCTGTCAGATCTGACCTCGGGGTCCTAAGAGCTCCCTAAGGACCCCTTTCACCCTCGGCTCCCGCCTACCTCTGTGCCTCAGACTCCTTTGCAAGGGGAAGGCCACAGGGCCTGAAATTCTATATAAAAGGAAAATTAAACTTAGGTGCCGACTCAACTTTATGAATGGAGGAAAGCCTGTGCTTAGCCAAGAAAGTTTCCTGTTTAACACATTTCCCCCTAAACCTTAAAAGATTCTAAGTATTGATGTGCTATGCATAAGTCCTAGGGGATGAGGGGGAACTGGGAGGAAGCGCATTAGCACACAGCCTTAATCCCAGCAGAGGCAGGGGTGGGCAGATCTCTGTGAGTTCTAGGCCATCCGGGGTGACACAGTGAAACCCTGTCTCACATAGCAAAGACCCAAAGGAAAGGCCTGCGGTTCTACCCCCAGAATTTACTCTCCTGTTCTCTGTGAACCGCTGAAGCATTTCTTTAGTGTTGTGTCTCTGAATCTCCTGTCTTGCTTATCTTGCTGTGAGTTATCTCCTGTGTTGCTGAAAATGTCTCCTTGGAATTTTGGTCTCAAGACATTGATGTTTAAAGTGTTTAATAACTACAAAAAATTATCATCAAAATCAAGTTGGAATGTGTCTTTGGCTGGCATGATTGTGTGTGTGTGTGTGTGTGTGTGTGTGTGTAGAAAGGGCATTCTGCCCTGGTGAGAAGGACTGTAGATAGCTCTGCCCCCAACTAGGGAGGGTTCCTTCATTTCCAGTCACCTCCCCCACTGGCTTTTCACTCACACACCCCCACACACACCACTCACACCCCCCCCCCCACTCACCACTCACACAGCCCTGAATGACTCACCACTGACCTCCCTGCCAGATGGACACTTCTGAGAGGCTGACAATGTCCCTGGGAATCCAGTGACTGGGTCCCACTTCCTTCCTAAGAGAACAATGTGTGTGACCCCTACAAGCTACTGGGGCAGAGCTGTTTCCTCCAGTAAAGAACTCTCCGGTCCCAGTATGAGATCATCTAGGACTAAAGACAATCACATCGTTTGCAGGTGTGTGTCTTCCATAGCTCCACAGGCTCTCAGTGGGGAGCTGTGAAGTATTCCAACCAATGGAAAGAGGAGGCTCCCCTGGGTGATGCTGACCCTTACAGAAAACTGAGCTGAATAGCAGCACTCACTGGGATTAGCCTAACATGTACCTATAATCCCAGCACTCAGGAGGCTACCCAAGAGGACTGTGAGTTCAAGGCCAGCCTCAGATAAACACTCCTGCTACCCACCCCACTCCGTGTGCCATCATCCTCTCCAGGGCTTCTCAGCCTCCTTCTGCGGGGGCTGGTTATTGAGTCTCGTTCTGTTTGAGAGGACAGGTACTGCCCAAGGGGAAATGGTGTGGCTCTCCAAGTAGTTGAAGTAGGCATGGGCATGGATTAGGAAGGAGGCTTGCCTTCTCTTCTAGGCCTGGGTCTTGGCCTAGAGCTTGCTTGGGCCATACAAGGAAGAGGAAAACGACTTAAGTCCTAAGTTTCCTGTGAGGGAGAAGCAGCAGCAGTGGTGAGCTCTCCTCCTGGGCTGATGGTCAGGGGTGCAGTGACAGCTAAGTGGCACTTTGGTTAGCACTGTGGGTGCATTAGCTCGCCCGCCCCATCCACACAAACAGTCTCAGAGTGGGCACGGCTGTTTTCCCCTTCCACAGATGAGGAACTGAGAGAGGACTCACCCAATGGAGTGTTTTTTCAGGCAATAGCACGTCTGACTGAACAAGAGACTGGCCTTCCCTCAGGTTGCACCACCTGGAGTGTGTTTGTCATAGAGTCAACAAAGCTAAAAATAGACTTGCTGAGTATCGAATCTAAAAGAGATGGCATGATACCAAGAGCCAAGTGTGTGGTTCACACCTCTAACCCCAGCACTCAGGAGGACCAGCCTGTACCAACCCGAGTTATGGGCTAAGACGGGGCCGTAGGATAAAACTCTGTCTCAATAAACAGATAAACAGAAGCACACCACACACACACACACACACCACACTTACACACTCACACACTCACACCACACACACACCACACTTACATACTCACATACTCACACCACACACATACACACACACACCATACACTTACACACTCACCACACTCACCACACACTTACACACTCACATTCACACCATACTTACACACTCATACCACACACATATCACACACATACACACACCACACACACTCACCACAACACACCACACACTTACATACTCACACCACACACACTCACACCACACCACACACACACACACACCACACTCACACATTCACATCACACAACACCACACACACACTCACCACACACTCACACCATACACACACACCACACACATACACACACCACACACTCACACACTTACCACACACACACCACACACTTACACACTTACACACTCACACCACACACTCATTCATACACATATAGATATGACAGAGAGACAGACACAGAGACAGGAAGAGACATAGAGAAGGGGCGGCAGAGGGGGAGAGGGAGAGGCAGGGGTGGCAGTAGCTCTCTGCCCCTTTCTCCAGTGAGGTGTAGAAGAGAATATGAGCCCCAGGAAACCCCCCAATCTTCCAGGTTCTAGAATAGACGGACTGGAGTTGACATCGGTCTTTTTTTTTTCCTGTCATCCCAGGAGATGTGAAGGAGCTGACGGATTTGGTGTGCCACCATGTTCCAGAGGCAAGGCTGGTGGAATGCATTGGTCAAGAGCTTATCTTCCTCCTTCCAAACAAGAATTTCAAGCAGAGAGCATATGCCAGCCTCTTCCGAGAGCTGGAGGAGACTCTGGCTGACCTGGGGCTCAGCAGCTTTGGAATTTCTGACACTCCCCTGGAAGAGGTGAGGCAGGAGATTGAAGTTGGTCTCTGTCGAGTGCCAGAAGTGGCAGCTCGTGCAAAAGCCTCACACTAAAGCAAAACCTTACAAAAGCAAAAGCCTCCATTCTCCACCCAGTGTAGCAACTGTCTTCAGCTGGCTTGCCCCTACCTCGGTCCACACACATACATATTTTCTGCAGCTGTGGTCACCATGGGCTCATGCCTTTGCATTTATTGAAGACTGTGTCCTCAGATAGTTAGAATATATTTCTTCCCACAGGGAAACAGTGCCCAGCACAGTGGTACTAGGTTCAGATTGTCCTAGAAGCAGGAGCACCTGAACCAAATCCTCTCTTGTGTCTCAACAGATTTTCCTGAAGGTCACAGAAGATTCTGGATTGGGCTCTATGTTTGTAGGTATGTATGGCGCCGGACCCAGTGGCTTGTCTCCTGTTTCCCCAGACTTGATCTTAGAAAATCTACAGGAAAAGTAACAAAGTAGCCAATCACCCTTCCTAGTGCCAGAGCCCCAAGTAATACATTTTGTGTTCTTGGTGCCTGTGGGTAAGAGATCGAATCTGGTTAGGTAGGGACATTCTTGATGGATCAGAGTTCTTATCCATGCCAGACTGGTAGATCCCCGTTCCCCCCCCCCCCCCAAAGTCACGCCCTGGTCTCCTTTTTTTCTGTCATGTCACCACTGTTCCCCTCCTCTCTACCCGGCTTCTGATCCAGGCTTGTCTGCATGAGGCATGGCCAGCAGAGAGTTCTTAGAGATAATGCTGACAGTTAATATAAGCCAGATGCCAGCCACAGTCTTCTGGCCCCTCTGAGATCAAGATAAAAACACTCTTAAGCTCTTTGTCAGTAACTGGTGGACTTTGAAATGGTAGGGACCAGAATTCCTGTGAATCCTGGCCTTTTCTCTTCAATGTGTGTCAGCCTAGACCCTTTACATGATTCCTTGTGGCCACACAAAGCATTATGGGTGTTGCCGACTTACTTCTGCGGGGATGGAAGTACAAGAAAGGTCACCCTGTCACATTGACACAAATCACTTCCAATAGAACAAGAGGCATGCACCCATTCTGCTAAAATAGGCCGACCGGGCCCTCTCTCCTGCTCAGAGACAAACAGTTCTCTGTCGCTGCCCTGGGTTGCTAGCCCCTCCTCCTATCCAGTGTGGCACACCATAACGTCTTCCTCTGCAGTGTTTCCTCCCTGTGGAATTTCTGCTACTGTTGCTACCTCCCTAGATAATGTGGGTCTACGTGACCAAGCATGTATCTATCAGCCATGCCTAGAATTACCAACGTCCATATGTACCGGCCCATATGTGGTCATGTGGTAGGCCTACTGGGGTGGTCATCCTGGCAGAAGGGGGAGGGGTGAGTCCTCTGCAGAAGGTAGGAGTAGCTTACTCTGGAGGTCAAAGAACTCTTTTAAGTTCTTTGCAGATGGAAGTTGAATTCGCTCAACTCATCTAAAGCCCAAAGATTCACATTAATCAAGACAAGAATGAAAACACATTAAAGTATACCACAAGCTGCATAGGTTTAAAAAGTAGGGACTTTTTACCTGCACAGCATGCTCCTTTTTAATAATTAGCCTGTCAGAACAATAAGTCAGACCTCAGAGATTGGTCAGTATGGGCATAGTGTTGGGTATTTCAGAGACAGTCGGGGGTAGATGTTCAGCGTTTAGCCATAGAGCACAGTAGACCTTGCATCAAACCTGAGGGTCGTAACTTGATATCTAAAAGACTTTGGGGAAGGTACTTAGCCTTTTTATACCTCAGTTTTCCCACATGTAAAATAATAATAATAATAATAATATTAATAAAATATCATCTACCTTTTAGAATCACTGAGAGAATTAAATAAATAATGCATGCCAAGTCTTTGTACAGCATGTGATCTATGATCAAGACATAGGAAGACCCCCATGGTAACAATCATGGGGGCCTCTTAATTTAGGCTTCACTGGTCTTATGCTTGACAAAGCACCTGCTGTCACTGTGTTACTTGACATCACGATAATGTCATGAGGCAGGTAGGACATGGACCTGGTCCATCTGGAGAAAAACGAGTGAGCTTGCTGAGGCTGGAGGAAGAGTCTGAAGCCACACAGACTCATGGACCTTACTTACCGAGCTAGGATTCCCCATTCCACCACCTCCCGCCATACAGGTGGCCAGGCTCAGAGAGGTTAGCGTGAGACCTCGCCGCAAACAAAAATCAGAAAGGTTATAAGCCTCCATCAATGTCCTGTTGTTTCTCTGAATGTAGAGTAACTGATGTTGGAGGGAAACATGCATATGACAATATCTCTTATACTTGTCTGCTTCTAATTATTGATCCAATATCCCTTAGGTGGCACTCAGCAGAAGAGGGAACAAGTCGGTCTCCAGCACCCTTGCTTGACTCCCACCGAGAAGCTCAGGCAGCATCCCCAGGCCTCACATACCTGTCCCGCTGGACAAGTGGATCCTCCCAAGGGCCAGCCTTCCCCAGAGCCGGAGGACCCCGGTGTCCCACTCAACACAGGCGCTCGGCTGATTCTTCAACACGTGCAGGCGCTGCTAGTCAAGCGATTCCATCACACGGTCCGCAGCCGCAAGGACTTTGTGGCTCAGGTACCCCACTGTGACCAGCAAGGGGGGCTTGATCAGTTCTCTCCCTGGGTGGGTGGGTGGGGGTGTCTGTGGGTCTGATCCCGCCTTTCCATCTTCTCAGGAATATTTGTGGTGTAGGGGGTGGGGAGGTCAGACACTTCCCAGGACACTTGCTTGACCTTCTATCAGCTATATTTCTTCGCTGCCAAACCTTTATTTTGATTCTGGGATTTGCAAGTCCTCTTTGTAAGGACTGAGCCTCACTCAGAGTCAAAATAGGATAGTATCACATTTTCCACTATTGTTTCCATTCTCACCATGAAAGGTACAGTTATATGTTTCATTCATTTTTCTTTTTATTTTTTTAAAGATTTATTTATTATTATATGTAAGTACACTGTAGCTGTCTTCAGACACTCCAGAATAGGGCATCAGATCTTATTACAGATGGCTGTGAACCACCATGTGGTTGCTGGGAATTGAACTCAGGACCTTCGGAAGAGCAGTCAGTGCTCTCAACCACTGAGCCATCTCTTCAGCCCTCATTCATTTTTCTCATGACAAAAAAAAAAAAAAAAAAAAAAAGAGGCCATTGTCCTCTTTTAAGACAGGGTCTCATATACCCCAGGCTGACCTCAAACTTGTTATGTAGCTAAACATGACCTTT
>NC_067475.1:40299102-40339102 GCF_947179515.1 Apodemus sylvaticus | reverse complement strand
CCCCCTCCCCACCCCCCCACCCCCATCCCCTCAGACACTAACTTAGGGCCAAGCAGAACCCCTGCTGCTCGGCGGGGTCATGGCCAGTGCTGTTCAGCTGCCCCGCCCTTATAAACTGTCCTTTAGTTCTTCCTTTTGCCCTCTTCTCACTTTGGGGTGAGGATATTTGCTTTATTGCATTTTAATTTTCAGCTATAATTCAATCAGGTTCCTCCCCAAGGAGAGAGGCATGACCTGTCACACTTGGCTTTGTGACAATGACTCTTGCTGTGTTTTAGGAGGAACCATGGCGTGAGTTAGGTTGTATGATTTCCTCCTGAGGACCCACGGCCTATCTTTCATATTCAAAGCGTATTGGCCAGCGGCTTCTATGGCTCTGGCATTCCCCCGCCCCCACTTTAGACCAGAGGGTAGATGGGAAAGAAAAAAGCAGTCAAATCGCCTGGTCCTGTGGAGCATTGTAATGGAGCATGTGCTGATGGGGGTGGGAATTATTTCTTCCCCTTTCTTATTCCTGAATCATGTCTGAAGTATTGGACCTGTGGGCCACTGTACCGCACCTAGTCAGAGGTTTATAAACTGTGTGTCTGCCCCACTCCCGTATGTGGTGTGTCTGTTTTCATACAGGTTGTGCCCTGCTAAGCCTTGAGATACTCGCATAGGCTGTGGTCTGGTTCAACTGTAGCAAGAAAACAGTGTGGGCTACAGTGATGCAATTCCTACCTTAAACGATACTCCATTCCGTGGTTCAGAGGTTGGCTATCTCCCACCAGAGCCCCAGACCCTCTGCCCACCAAGTAGAACCCTGATCCTTCCTCCAATAACTCATTCCTCCCATTTTATAAAATGCCAACCCGCTTATTCTAGAATCCCATGTGGCCGTTGCTAAAGATGGGCCATCTTAGAATGGTCTGTTTTAATGCAGTAGCCCTCGCGTCTCTGTGGTTTTACCTACCTACAACCAACCATTATTCAAAACTAAGTGAAAAATGTCGGAGATAAGCAGTTCATAACTTCTTAAGGTGTGTGTGTTTCTGAGGAGCATCTTGGAATTTTGCTGTGTGTACTTATCCTTTGGTATATCCACACTAACACACTGCCATTCTGATCAGTCACACAGTAGTAGATGACTGTCACAGTACTGCAGTGCTTGTGTTAAGTAATTGTCACAGCACTGCAGTGCTTGTGTTAAGTAATTGTCACAGCACTGCAGTGCTTGTGTTAAGTAATTGTCACAGCACTGCAGTGCTTGTGTTAAGTAATTGTCACAGTACTGCAGTGCTTGTGTTAAGTCATCCTCACTTTCTTATGGGTTCCAGAGCACAGGAGAGTGATGTGAAGATAGCATTGGGTGTTACACAGGAAAGGATGGATTGACTGTTTCCATGGCAGCCCTGCAGGGCACTTAGGATAAAGCATAGTATGGCATCTATAGACTATGTTATTATCTGTGATTTCAGTCATCCACTGAGCTTCTTGGAATATATCCGGGAGGATGATGGAAGGACTATTTTATTATCTTGAGTTATTGCAACTCACTCATGAATGCCAATCAGTGTGAGTTGAGCTGTTTAGCTTAAGAAGCTGCTTAGTGGATTTCAGCATCTTCCATTTATCCTTGTTTCCCTGCCTTCTTCTGGCAAGATGGATGGACCCGCCCACTGGAGTCTCGAAGGGTCTTTTTCCAATAGGATTTTGTTTTGTTTGCAGGGAGGGAGGTCTGGTGCTCAGTAATATATGTTGAGTTTTCTCCCTTTCCTGATCTGAATCCTGTCAGAGCTTTAAACTGTGGCTGCATCCTTGACTGATGAACAAAGCTTTGTTTTTCTTTTTTTGTCCCTGCCTTCTTTGTGTATGTGTGTGTATGTGTGTGTGTGTCCGTCCGTCCATCCGTCCGTCCTGAGGAGACCAGAAGAGAGCGTCAGATCTCCTGGAACCGGGTGCACAGATGGTTTGAACCACACCAGGTCCTCTAGAAGAGCAACATGTGCTCTTACCCACTGAGCCATCTCTACAGACCTTAGCTTTTATCATTTTTTTTTTTTACTTTGCCCTTGGTCTAAAGAGGCTCTGGGAAGAAGGTCGAGCCAATATGGCATATTTCATCGTCTCCATGGCCCAGAGAGCTCCAACATAGCATGGAGGGAGGGAGGCACAAGGTCCCAAGGACCCCACCTGGCAATCTTCCCGAGTCAGTTCCGCCCACCACAGCCCCTCTCTGGTGGGAGCCTGGTGAACGGTGTCAGTTTCAGAAAGACCTGAGTAGGGGAGGGGGGGGCCACTGCCTGGGATGGGATGGTGACTGAAGAGAGGTGGAGGCAGATGGGAGAAGTATGGACAAAGGGAGGCATGGTTTGGCCCCTGGGCTTTGAGACTTTGAGCCTTTCCTTCCCTACAATCTGGTACATTCAATGTCTTGTGGGCATCTAGGAAAAAAAAAGAAAGTCTACATTAAGCACGTTGTGCCTTGAAGGGCCCTTCTGATAGGTTCACCACTGGCCTGACGAACAAGAGTCAAGGGGAGCAGATGCTGAAGGGCTTAAAATTACTCTAGAACGGAAGCGGTTTTCTCAGTGGCCAAGCTTCATCTGAACAGAAGCATCCACCTGTGGCAAGGCAGACAGTCCCCCTGTCTTCCCCGTCATGAAGCTGCCCTCTGCCTCCCCGGCCTGAGTCTGACCCCACAGCTGGTGGCTGCTCTGAGGTGTCACGGGGCTAAAGGGAGAGAGAATCCCAACCTCAGCTCTGCCCAGTCCTGTGTCCTCCTCACACCCGAGGGTTTGTGTCTGCGACACGTGTTAACATGGCACGGAAGGGGACCGGTTCACTGATGCATGGATGCATGGATGCATGGATGCATGGATGCATGGGTTCTTCATATGGAATGGTAGGAAATCTACCTGGCTGGATTTCAACCCAGGGTGGTTGGTGGGGTGGCTGCTGCCCCTCCCTCCTATACCCTAGAGGCTGTCTTTGCTGTGTGGATGGGTCAGGGAAATACATGATCTGAAATATCCCCCACTCCATGGGGTGGAGGTGGCGTCTTCCTCCTCATTGACTGATTTTGTGTTTCCTCTGCCCTTGGAGAGTGTTGGGTTTGGTTCTTTCCTTTTCTGCTCTCCTTGCTTCATGAATATTCCTCCTCCCATTTCCCCCTCCTGTAATAGCCCAGAAGGCTGTCATCTTGACGCTTGGACCCATAGCTGTCTTATATAATCACAGAGCCTTTTCTATAAGTCAAGTACAACTGCTTCTCACTACACGGCACTGAGATCGGAATGCACACATCTCAGCCGCCCACCTTTCCTGCTGCCCACGAGCAGTTACAGACTCGGTTAGGGCTGCACAGCTCTGGAATTTTCCTTCCCGTACCTGGCATACCTGATGCTAGATAAAAACCAACTTTTTTTTTTTTTTAAATAAAAGTAAACAGCTTTTAGAGGTAGTAGCCCTGGGCATGGCTGTGATAGAGTTTCATGCCCACCTCTTTCCTGCCTGGTCTTGTCATATATGTAGCCCTGTCAAGACATACTTACTCTGGGTCCAGTTTCTTGACAAATCTGGTTCTGCTTAGAACATTTGACCAAGTTTGTTAGTGATGCTAACAAACTTATACTTTCTGTGTGGACTCCATCTTCCCCATAAATGATATCATTGGGAAAGGTTTTGTTCTTCTAATTTGAACATTTTAGGGATCCCCATCTCTATGAGAGACCAGAGAGAAAGACATCTTTTTTAGCAAGTGGTAATAGTTCTTATGTTGTCTCTGCGGTTTGTTGTTGTTTGAGAAAGATTATGTCACCGAGGCTAGTCACAAATTCACTATGTAGCCCAGGCTGGCAAGCTTGAAATTTGTAATCCTTATGCCTCAGCCTCCTGGGAGCCCGTATTATAGATGTGTGCCACCTCCTGCCGGCCGTGATCACACCCTTGCTTATGAAATTGCCAAATTGTTTGGACCACGGGAAGCATTCCTAGTCGTATCTCAGACACTAGGACCGAGGATGTGATGGACAACATCAGCTACTGCTTCTGTTCCTTCCAAAGACTGGAGATCTGCATGTCTGTTTGCTTTATGATCCATTGTGTTGCACTTATAAAAAAACATTCCTGCCATCCCTAGATGATCTATATTCTATTTATTTATTTTGTTCGTGCACACACATGCATGTGTGGAAATCAGGATAACTTTCAGGAGTCAGTCAGTTCTTACCTTTCACATTTCGTGGGTCCTGGGGATAGAACTCAGGCAGACAGGGTTGGCAGCAATCGCCTTTGCTGCTGAGCCCTGGGTCATTTTCGTAATCTCTTTATAAACTTACTTTTACACCCACTCTTTGTGCTTCAATAGGCATCGCATCTCCTTGCACTAAACTCCACAGGCTTATTTTACCCTCCCTTCTTTTCTTCCTTCCTTCCTTCCTTCCTTCCTTCCTTCCTTCCTTCCTTCCTTCCTTCCTTCCTTCCTTCCTTCCTTCTTTCCTTCCTTCCTTCCTTCCTTCCTTCCTTCCCGCATCTGCCTTTTGTAATTAAAATTTTCAGTAATATATAATTACATTACTTCCTTTCTTTTCTTTCCAACCCCTCCCTGCCCTGCCCCAACTCCCTCTCAAACTGATGACCTCCTTTTGACTATGATTGCAAAATACACACACATATGCATAAATGTATAAATACAACCTGCTGGGTTTGTTCAGCACGGTCTGTGTGTATAGGGTTTAGGGCTGACCACATTGTATTAGATAACCAATTAGGGTGCTCATTCCCGGAGTGGGGGGTAATACGCCCTCTCTTAGTAGTCATTAGTTACCTGTAGTTCTATGTCTAGACACGGGTCTCCTGAGATTTTCGCCTTCCTCATTAGTGTGCCTATTGAGACCACCGTTCCCCGGGTCTTGTTTAGGCAGCTGTATTGGGGAACTGTCTTAGGTGAGTGTTCCTGTCATTTCTAAGAGATGGGATCTCAGCAGAATTCCTGGTCCTCTGGTTCTTAGCAACCTTTCCATCCCCTCTTTCAAGGTGTTCCCTGAGCCTTCGCTTCTAAATCCAGATGACCTGTTGCTCGTTTAGTAAAATCCATTTCCTGGGCTTGTTTTAAAGTTGAGGAGGGATGTGTTGGGCAGCAGCAAGGCTAGGTGATTTTCTTCTAGGGAAAAAAAATGTTTATTATAGGTTTTCCATCTTGAAATAGATTACTTTTAAAGAAGGTAAATTAGAAAGCTTGCTGCAGCAGAAAGCATGGTCTGCCTGCATTTTCAAGTTAGCAATGCAGAGGCAAGCAACCTCCAGTGCACAGGCTGCGGACAGCACAGTGTGGCCAGTAGACAAAGGCCTGCTTCCCAGGGACCACATAAGGAAGTGTCAGGACAGGATGCAGCCTTTGTTCCTGGCTGGGTTCCTAGTTGTCAGCCTTGGCGGATGCTTGTTGCCCACTTGTGAGCCTTAATAAAACTTGCAGTCTCCTGCTTTGCAGGTTAGCAGAAATGTCACAACACTAGAGTTATTGTGCTGAATGGGGGTGGGGGGCTTCTACTTCTTCCTGCGGAGCCCAGGGGTGTCCCGAGAGGCTCAGAAAGCCATCCTTTGTGGGTTAATGCTTATTCCTAGAGGGTCTTCTAAGTCTATAGACATTAGTCTGCCCAAGGCTCAGAGATCTGAGTGAGGCCATTTCCCGTAGTAGGTTTGGGATACCTCAGGTCACCCAGCAGATGAAAAGAGAAATAATAATGCAAATTCCAGCACCGAAAATAAGCAGCCTGGCCGTGGGAGGCTTTGGCAGAAGAGGGGGCAGCAGGGCCTCAGCTCTCTTTTGTGTGAACATGGCTGCAGCCATGGTCACGGCTAAATAGCTGTCTCTGAGGGAAGTCCTTTCTGCCAGCAGGAGAACAGGCGAGCCTGCTCTGAATTAGCCGGCTCACAAAGTCATGAAAGGGACTTACAGAAACAATGGCACGCCGTACATTCCGTGGGATTTTAACAAGTTATATGAAGCAGATAATGGCCCAATTGGCTGGCTCTGCAGGTTTTTGCCTGAGTGTGCACATCCGCAGAGCCCGCGCTGTCCCCTGTGGGACCAGATCAAACGGGTGCCAGCGGCGACTGCAAAACAGGGCAGGCTAACTCTGGGCCCACTCCACCCACAAAGTGCTCTGTCGCTATTCTTAGGAAGTTTAGTGTTACTACTGTTTAGAACCCTGCAGCCACTGGGTAGGAAGACCGACAAATAGGGTAGAAAGCATCCCCTCACCCAGCAGAATCTTATCCTTCGAGGTTACGGAAATATGGACATTTAAAAAAAAAGCCTTATTGCAAAATATCTGCTCATAGGGAAGTCTCTGTGTATATGTTTATGCACGACATTATTTGCATCCATTGACGCATTGGGAATTCGTCTTGTCCTCTTCAGCCATGAACAAGCCATGGAGAATCACACGGTGGCATTCTTTTCAGCTACAGGAAGAAGCAGACACACAAAACCATTGGTGTGTTGAAAACACAGTATGGGGCTGGAGAGATGGCTCAGTGGTTAAGAGCACTGACTGCTCTTCCAGAGGTCCTGAGTTCAAAATCCCAGCAACCACATGGTGGCTCACAACCATCTGTAATGGGATCCAATGCCCTCTTCTGGTGTGTCTGAAGACAGCTACAGTGTGTTCATATACATAAAATAAATGAATAATAAAAAAAAAATCTAAAAAAAAAAAAAAGAAAGAAAACACAGTATGTTTCCTGAAAAGATAGTCTCAAGAGGCTACCAGCAGGGCTGGAGAGATGGCTCCATAATTGATTATATATTAAAATATAGCTCTTATAGGGTCCTATAACCCCAGCACCTCTGTCAGGTGGTTCACAATCACCCTGTGGTTCACAATCACCCTGTGGTTCACAATCACCCTGTGGTTCACAATCACCCTGTGACTCCAGCTTCCAGGGATCTGACACGTCTGGCCTGCCTTGGTCACCTGCACTCACATGCACAAACCCCTGCACAGACACACGCATGCACATAATTTACACACATACACATAAAAACTATTTAAAAAAAATCTTTTAAAGTCAACCAGCTATAATCACATCTGTGGTGACAGAAATGAGTCTGTGGTTGAAGTGGGGGGGGTAAGTGAGGGCTTCTTTAAAAGGAAACTTTGAGAGAATGACAGGGAATGTCTTTGATTGTAGAAATAATTACCCAACTGGTCATTTGTCAAAGCTCACAGGATTGTACTAAAAAGGGAGACTCGTACTGAATGCAAATTAGCCTGGCCTTTAAACGGAAGCGGAAAAATCTCCTCTTCTGGCCTTTGGGGACTGCCACCTCAACCGGGCAAGTTTCCAGTTTGCTGCCTGGGTTGAGGACAGACCTCCCAGCAGATGGAGACAGTGCTCTTAGAGACTCTGGAAGCTCACTCCTGCCGCAGATGTTTTGAGTCCCTCCTGTGTACTCGCAGTGTGAGTCAGGAGGGGCCAGGTGAGGGGAAACTGACGTGTGGAGTGTTCACCTCAGAGAGTGGCAGTGGCCACCGGGAGGCCAGGTGTCGCCAGAGGCCTGTTGGAGGGAGAATTAGAAGCCGTTTTATTCAAGCAAGCCAGCAGGTCCTGGCAGCACTTGAAAGGAGCAGGTGACGGAAAGGAAGCTGCGGCAGGTCGAGCTCACGGGAAGGCCTGGCTTCTTGCCAGAAGCTGGCCAGTTTTTAAGAAGGAAGGGAGTCCCCATAGAAACCTTGCTACCACCGTTGTAAATCAACCACGTTAGAGCAAGGGTAAGGAAACTCCCACTTAAAGCCAAGTCTGGCTCCTCCCTCCAGTCTTCCCCCCCTCCCATCCCCATTTTTCACTGGCTAAAAATGGCCTTTATTGTTTTGGTTTTGTTTTTCCTTAATTAAAAAAAATGGCAAAAATATATAACATTCACATTTCAGTGTATATAGCATTTTATCGGGACCCAGCCAGACTTGTACTATGTCTTGCCTGTGGTTGCTTCTGTGCTCTCCTGGTGTGGCTGTCACAGCCTAGCTGAACCCTCTGAACCTACCTTAGACTGCGGATTCCTCCCTGCCTCCCTGCCTCTCTGATAAGGTGTTGCAGGCGTCCAAGAGAAAATTCTGTCAGCTTATGCGACATCACAATTGTGCAACTTCTTCTTACCTGGATCACCCTTACCCTGCCTCATGACCAAGCTGTGAACCCCCGTGCAAGCCCTGCAGTCTCAAAGATGCAATGCATTGCAACACGGCGGGCAGGCGGGACTCGGCTGCACCGTGTAGGGCAGACACACTGGCTTTGAGCTGCATAGCTTTGCTGATCTGGCCCGCTCTGTCTGGATAAAGAGATGTGTGGGGACACCCTGGTGTTTGAGGCCTGACTGCTCTGACTGGATCTTATCTAGATGATTCTACAGGGCACCCAGAGGGCCTGGTCTGACCAGAGAATAGAATAAAGCAAATATGGATTCCTTGGGAGTTTATAGTCCATGTTGCAAGCCTCAGCCGTGAAGCTGAGGTGAGGCTCATGGTGACTTTTCTGAAACTACCTAGATCAGTGGTTCTCAACCTTCCTAACGCTGCGACCCTTTAATGCAGTTTCTTATGTGGTGACTTCCCCCAAACCATGAAATTATTTTCATTGCTACTTCATAAATGTTATTTTGATACTTTTATGAATTGTAATGTGAGTATCTGATGTGCAGGATGTCTGATATGTGACCCCTGTGTAAGGTCACAGGTGTTTCCACCCACAGGTTGAGAACCACTGACCTAGACTCCGTAAGAGGCGAAGAAGTCACTAGAAAACTGACAGGCAGGCAGAATTCAGATCTGTGGCTTCTTTTAGAATCTGCCCCAATGGTTGGGCCTAAAATCCCATGGCGCCTGTCTGCTTCTAACCTCATGTCCTTCCGGTCTTCCTTGCCCTGAACTCCACCATCTTGTCCTTCCTGCTGCCCCCAGCCTGCACCTTCCCCTGGCCCTATAAGGTTTTGAGATAGAACAGTTGAGTGGCTTGAAGCCAGTACTTTGATTTCAATTTGGATTAAACTACATTCACTGATAAAAAAAATATATATATTGAAAATGTAACGTTTAGTACCTGGGCATGTGGCCTCATTTATACATAAGGTGTTATAGGTATAATCAAGTCAGGAGAAGATCCTCAAAAAAAAAAAAAAATGCTGGGTTGAAATTCTAACCTCAGTCATTGCAAATGAAGCCTTATTTGGAGATTGTCTCTTTTTGCAGATCAGTTGACCAAATTGAGATGTGGTCAGGCTAGAGAATGGCTCAGTCAGGAAAGTGTGAAGACCCGAGTTTGAACCCCTAGTGGCCATTTAAAAGAGGTACATCAGTACATGCCTGTAATCCAGGCATCAGGGAAACAGCAACAGGCTGATGCCTGGAGCTCTCTGGCCAGCCAGTGTAACCTAACCAGCCAGCTCCAGGACAGGATGGCGAGAGGCCACATCTCAAAAAACAAACAAACAAACAAACAAACAAAAAACACCTGGCAGAGTACTCACCCAGTACGGGGTAGCCAGTGACCAAGATGGTGGCTTTCACAGGGTGAGGTTCCAACAATATACTTGGGATTTGCTGACCCCTGTGACCACCCCAAATGCAGGACCTTCCGCTCTGCGGTAGTGAGGGACTGCATTTGTGTTCTTCCCTGGGCATACACAGAACGTTGAGAGGCTGATTTCAGTGAAGAACCTGCTCTTAATGCTCCCTGGGAGGCTTCAGGGAGGGTGTGGCCGGGAGGATATCTGGAAACTATGAAAGAATACTTTTTTTTTTTAAAGCAGGGTTTTGCTGTGTACCCGAAGCTGGCTTTGTATTCAATATGTAGCCAAGGCTGGACTTGAACTTGCAGAGACCTTCCCCCTTCAGCTCCCGAGTGTTGGTATTATAAGAATGCACCGCCATACCTGGCTTTCTTTTAAAGCCACAGAGTATGTGCTAATTGGTCACAGACAGTCGTGCTGGGAGACAAGCACACATGCCAAATCGCTTCATGCCAGCCATTTCAGCATTGACTGAAATTCCCAGGAGGCAGAAGTGGTGGCATTTGGGGTTAAATAGGATAATATTTGTAAAGTTCTTCATCCAGAACCTAGGATGCGATTGGTAAATCCCCATAAATAAGAGGTAGCAGCTGCCGTTACGGCTGCCTGCATGTGCGTTGGGCTAGCCTCACCTCAGACCCACTGCCTGGGACCGTCCCGAGCTCCTGCCAACAGCCTTGAGGGTCACCATGTGAGGCTCTCCTCGTGACTGTGCACTTCAAACAGCTCAGCCCTGAGCCTGGAGGACTCTGCTTGTCCTCTTAATAATAATATTAATAATAACATTTGGTGCCTGATTGATAGGTGCCTGGATACAAGGTGCATCTAAATGGGTGTCCATGGAGCCCAGCTACCTGAATCATTATCCTCCTGCCTCAGCTTTCTCACTCTGGAATTACAGACGTGTGTCCCTAAGCCCTACATTCCAAAAATATTTATGTTCCCCAAAGCAAATAAGACTTATGTCTGTAAGAATGTCCCAGAATTTCCTCCATTTCAAGATGGCTGAGAGCTCTCTAAATGTAGCCTGGGCCTGCCTTCTCTCGCTCACCTGCTGCTCAAGATGGAAACTGGGGTCACTGTGCCCTAAATACCCACATATTTAGTAAGAGGTGTCCTAAAATTTTTAGAGATGTGAATCTGTAACGTTTTAGAGTTGTACTTCTGGCATCATCTGTGACTTAGACCTACCTACTTAGGAGATCTTGTTCCCTGATGCCTTAACTCTTAGATGCATCCGAGGCCGGGATTTTAGCCTTGGAGTTGTTTGCTATTAAACTCTGCCCTCTAGTGGTCACTATATGTCACAACAATGCAGCTTTTGGCTATAGCTGTTTCTAAACATTATGGGAGCTTTTAAGATGAAGTGTAATAACCCAGAACGTTATAGTTCAGCTTCAGAAAGGGGCTGTGTTGGCTCCATTCAAGATGGAGTGAAGTGGGACTGGAGAGATGGCTCAGCCGTTTAAGGCTAGGCTCACAACCAAAAATATAAGGTAGTGTGAAGTTATAAAGCCTTTTGTTACAAGAGTATTGTCTGCGTTGTTTGGGTGGAGACGATTCGTGTTGGCCTGAAGTTTTACACACATTAAACTTTCCTTGGAAAGACTTGCATTTCCGTTGTGATCTGACAGTTGATAAGTCTGATGTTTTGTCAGGAAGGGAGCTTGATTTAGCAAGGCAGAAAATAGCTATCAGTACTCTGAAGACTGATAGAGAATTTTCCACCCCTGTGGACAGAGAATGTGCCCTTCCTGGCAGATGCAGGAGAGTAGCTGGAAGGCACAGTTATGCTGAGATTCCTTGAGTGGTGGAAGCTGAGGAAACCATCATGTTCTTGGGAAATTCTGAGAAGATGCTCACACAGAAGGAATTTTATTTATCTATTGCCAAAATAATATACTATCAAATAACTCTTTGTGGCTTGTATACTTTACTCTGTGTTAAATGCACGAGTGCAGTCTTCCTATGGTGCAGGTTACATGTCTAGAATGTAAGTATCTGAAACCCAGCACATGCGCCATAACCAATAACCTCTATGAGCATCAACTCAAAGCCACAATAGGAGTGTGTCCGTACCACACAACTTTGTTTCATAAACAAAGTTATTAAAATATTGCATAAATTGTCTTTGGCCCATGCATATAGAGTATATTTGAAGCATAAATTAATTTCATGTTTAAACTTTGATTGCACTCCCAAGATCTCTTAATTCTCTCTGTGTCTCTCTCTCCATATGTATTGTGTGTGTGTGTGTGTGTGTGTGTGAAGATATTTTTTAAAAATTTGAAATCTAAAACATTTAAGCATTTCAATTATCAGATACCCAACCTGAATTTCTTTATAAGAAAATGTCCTTGTGACATTTGGGCTTTCCCTGTCCCTGCTTGTTTAAAACAGCGCACAGTCATTTCATAGTCTGCGTTATCTGCCACTTGTCAACTTTCTAAGGGCTGAGGAGTCAACACAGAGCAAACTCCTGGACCTTCCATTCTGGAGGTGGCAGACTGGGGTGACCGCAGGAAGGACAGTCGGGTTGACTGTGTTAGACGCGTTTTGTGCTAAGGGGGGAAAGGCTCATCGGGGAAGGGAACTGGGGGATGTTAGTGAAAAGGAGCCCGGCAGAGACCGTGACCTTAGTGTGGAAGGGCCAGGCCGTGGAGGTCAGAGGTAAAATCAAGCAGTGAGGATTAGCTCAGAGGTCAGAGACGCCTCCGCTGTGGGCAGAAGGTGAACGGCAGATTGCACGGGGCCTGCGCCTCAGGGAAGGACAAATCCGAACAGGAGACTGGATGCTATCTGAGGCTCACTTTGGATTCCTTGTTGCTAGGGGACAGAAAGGGAGAGAAAGGGCAGGAAGGAGGAGGGCTGCTGGGAGGCCATGTGGGTGGTCAGGAGACAGGGCTGGACCTGCTGGGTAGCGGGAGGTGGGGAGGCAGGGAGGCAGGCAACCTGATGAGTGACTCAGAGGTAGAGCTAGATTACTGGTGGACTGGCTGTGAGGGTGGAGGGCAGAGGGGTCGGAGCACTGAAACAGCGGTGAGGTCTTCAGTTGAGAGGAATATGTGTGTGTGTGTGTGGGGGGGAGGGTAATAGTCTAAGAATTTCAGTTAAGATAAATCCCTGAGGACTGGAGATGCGGTTAAGAACACTTGGTAATCTCCCAGAGGACCTGGGTTCTGTTCCCAGCGCTCACACCAGACAGCTCACAGCTGCCTACAAATCCAGTTCCAGGGACTCTGATGCCCCCCTCTGACCCCCATGAAGACCCCCACAGCCCCACGCAGGCACACATACACGTAAATAAAAATAGATCTTTTAAAAGATAAATACAAAACAGTCCAATGGCGGAATGGCTAAGTAAAGTAAATAAATTCTCCTGGCAATGAAAGAGATTTTTCTGTTCTGTTTTGCTTTTTGCTTTTCACATTTCTCTCAGTTTACACATTTTCTCTAATATACATATAATACTTATGTATAAGAAATAAAACCTTCCCCTAGCCCTCCCTTATTTTATTATTATTATTATTATTGATAAGGTTTCCTCTGTGTAGCCCTGGCTGTCCTAGAACTCACTCTGTAGACCAGGCTGGCCTTGAACTTAGAGACCTGTCTGCCCCTGCCTCCCGAGTGCTTGGGTTGAAGGCATGTATATTACTGTCACCTCCATGCTAAAACACTCCCTTTTTTATACCTTAGTTCACTCCATGAATACACTGAAAACTTGTGGGTTGATCTGCATTATCTAAAACAGTGTAGATATAGAAGAGAAAAATTCCTAAACTTCTAGCATCAAGATCTTTTCATGTTGTTAAAAATTGAGAATCCCTTTTTTTAAAATCCTCTAGTGATATGAGTTATAACTATTAATAATCATTGTGTTCGATGTTAAAATGAAGAAATTATTTGCATATTTGTGTGTGTGATGTGCACGCATGTCCACATGTGTGGGGTTCACATGTCTCTGGTGATATGTGTTCATTTCTATGCATGCATGCATGTGTGTGTGTGTGTTTTATGTGTGTATGTATGTGTGTGTGTGTTTTATGTGTGTGCACTTGTAGAGGCTCAAGGTACATTTTGACTGTCTTCCTAGATTTCCCTCCATGTTATATATGGAGGCGGGGTATCTTGGGGAACCATGTTGGCTAGTCTGGCCAGCCAGCCTACCCCAGGCTTTCCCAGTCTCTGGGATTACAGGCAGGCTGCCTTGTATGGCCAGCTTTTACATGGGTTCTGGGGTTAACCTCTGCAGTATGTCCCAGCCAGCAAATGGGGCATTTAAAACTGGTTTTTAGTTTTACTTTATGACATTTTATGATTGCTTAGTGTAGTCATTTAAAATGAACAATGCGGAAATGTAAAGTCCATATTTTTTATGAAAAGATAGTCATTTTTCAAGACAAAACACATTCAGCAGTAAGCGTGGCATTGCTTCACGCTTTTGCAAGTCTCTTTACTGTCTGGCCTAAGACAAGGCTTCTCTTGTGTCTGCTTTGGTGTTTAGTTTACTGGGCCATTTTGGTTGGATGCTGAAGGAACCCAGCCTCACATTGGTATGTGGTTTAAAAGGGCTGAAGCACTTTAGTAAGCAAGCGCTTACGATAATTACAGCTCTCCTGCGATGCTAATCTAGACCTTGGAGGTTGCCTCACCTGAGAGGTTAACTGTAGCTCAGACTCTGAAGCCTCACCTGTGAGCTCTTCTACTCTGTTCTTTAAGGTCCATCTGTCCGTCTTGCAGTTTGAGTCGAGCTGTCCTGCACAGGATATTGAGGAATGTTGGTTCAAGGGGTTAGGTGGATCTCTCAAATGTTCACCTGTCTCATATCTAATCAGAACGAGTTAGCTGATAATCATCACTAATCTTCCCAGAAAAGTCACTAACGTGTAGATAAGCTATGGACTTCTTGGTGGTGACCACAAGTCCTTCAAACATCCCAGGGTTCTCCCGACAGCTCAAACCTTTGCTTTGGTAGCCAACACTATTGGTTGCTCTCTGAAGTAACAGTCCGCTCTGTTCATCTCTAGCCCGAAAATGCCTGCCAATTACGTCCTCCGTGAGAATAACCACAGTTTGTGAGATAGCCTTTGTTAGCTAAAGAATGGTGAGCAGCTCTTCCGTGGGTGATGCAGACCACAGAGGTGTTTGTTCCAGCAGCCTCCATGCCTAGGTACTCTGAGCCGTGACTTAACAGAGTTACCCTCACAGACTCATCTACATCTTCTCTACACACCGTGTACCCGGGACGGTCAGGAGGGGAGACAGGATCAGTGTAGCTGGTACCTCTGCCCTGCATCCTTTTAAGGAACCTGTCTCACTCAGCCAAGGTTTTCTCATCCCTGTGACTGTTGGCACAGCGTAACAGGCAGAGAAAGTCTCAGTAGTGTTGTTATGAAAAGAAGCTTTAGTCTCTTGGACCTTGGACTAGGGTTTACCCTGGCACTTAAGAACTGTACAAATTCTAGAATGTAAATAGCCCTTTGCTACTTCTCTAAGTTTACCCCATCTCAACCTTAACTAACAGTTGCATTTATATTTAAAGACTGATTATTAATATAGAGAAGACGTTAAATTCTTATTTAAAAATGAGACTATATTTATGGAATTAGTAGCTCTCGGGCATGGGCCTGTTCCTTACAATGGGGTGAGCTGTGAATCCTGTATAGCTCCTAACTAACTGCTAAACAAAGCTAAATCATTAACCACTATATACTGCAAAGGGCCGGGCCTGAAACAGTTGCTCTTCTGTAATTACTTTATATTAAAGCTGTGCAAACCCAAATTTAGCTGAGGCCACGGCCTGGTTTACAACAAAGATGCTATGCTTGGAGGAAAAGTGCAGGCAAGGGGTGAATTCATTTAGGGGGATGGACTCACTTGGGGCGAGCTGGAAAGGCACGCTCGTTCTTCTGACCCATCAGTCTTTATCAGTCGCCCAAGCGCTTGCTTACTCTGAAATGAGCTGGCCACCCTCCGTCCCCTCCTCTCTGGGAACGAGATAAGGATGTGTCAGGCCCTGGGAATGAGAACATACTGTTTGGCCCTCTGAGGCAATTTCCCAGTTCTCTCCAGATGGCATCTAATTGTTTCTTGAATGACCTCAGTGTCCGGGCTGCAGGAACCTGGTCCGAGAGGCCATTCCACATATTTATTAGCTTGTGGATGAGAAGTTACTACATAAAGCCCCCATTCACCCTCTCCAAAGAGCTTTCTGTGCTGAAGAAGCCACGGAGCTGATGGGCCACTTCCTGCGCCCCAAGGCTCCAGCTGGGCTCTGCTTTTTCCCAGGCCCAGGTGGCTGTGTCAGGAGAGGAGTCTGTGTGCTCAGTTGAATCCATCCTGCGTGGCCTCTCCTCCGCTCTGTGTCCTCACGGATCCTGGGCCCGAACAGAGCCAAGGCGGTGTGAGCTGAGAATTAACTTCTTTCACCTCGGCCTCCTCCCCAGTTTGGAATCCCAGGTTGCCTGCAGACTAAGGGACCAAGATGGTTATTTGGATTAAAATGAGAGAAGTCCACCTCGGTTTTCTGTCTGCTGTTGAGATAAAACACTCTTGACTAAAAGCAGCTTAGGACAGAAAGGTTTCATTTGACTTGCAATTCCAGTTTATTGGCCGCTGTTTACAGGAAATCAGAGCAAGAATTTGGGGCAGCTGGTCATAACACGGCCAAGATCCGGTAAAGAATAAAGGCACACCTGCCCCCTTTCTCTCTACTCTTATACAATACAGGACCCAAGTCTAAGGAGTTGTGCGTCCACAGTGGGTTGGGCCTTCCACCTCAATTAGTTTAATTAAGACAGTCCCCTCCCTACAGGGATGGAGAGATGACTCTGCTGTGAAGAGTGCATGCTGCTCTCGACAGAGACTCAGGTTCAGTTCCCACCACTCACACGGCAGCCCACAAATGTCCTAGCTCGAGTTCCGGGGATCTTACATCATCTTTGGACCGCTGTGATCACTACACACATGCAGCGCGTATACACACATGCAGCTCGTATACACACATGCAGACAGAACACCCCCCCTCCCATGAAATAAACGTAAAGAATAAACCTCTAAAAATGGAAGAGAGACTCCTGTACACGTGCCTCAGAACTGACTTTCTTCCCAGGTGATTTTAGAATGTATCAAGTTAACAATTAACTCTAGCTGTCACAGGTTCTAATCCAAACAGGATGGCAAAGCAGACTCATTTGTGTGTGTGTGTTGCGGGGTGGGTATTGTCAGAACTCTTCATGTCCTGTCATTTCTTATGCCTGGGTGGGTAACTATTTGGGGAGCAGAGGGTGGGTTCTTATACACCCTTCTGCCACGGAGCTTGTGAACTTCGGGTTGAGAATCTCTGTACAGTTCTCAGCGTTTCCCGGGCTCCTGTTATATTTAGACATTGTGCTGAACATTGTGGTGACTATGAGTACGAGCTGGTTTCAAAGCACATCAGTCATTCTAATAGCTGCGCCCGGAAGGCAGGTTCGAAGCCAGAGCCCCATGCTGGGCATAAGGAAAGCGACAGCAATGGGAGGAAGAAGGAATTCCCCAAAGGCCTTGGTGACTGAAAACCAGGGCTTCCAAGCCCTCTAACCCTGGCTCCAGAACAACTCTAAGGACTATTTGAGTGTGTGTAGAGACGGTGTCAATTTCACGTCAAGTTTTCCCCTTAGGTCTGACCACCAGAGGGGCTCCTGGCTTTCGGAAGGGAATGGCTTTGCAAGACCCCTGAATCTGGGCCTGTGGCTTGGCAAATGGCCAAACGGCCTTTGAGAAATGTCCTTAAGAAATTGAAGATGGTAGATCGTGCCTGCAAAGGGGAAGTGGTAGGATGTTGATTCACAGTTGCCCCCCAGCCTGGGAGGGTGCTGTGCGTGGCTCAAAGGTCACGCCTGTACTCAGTGACACAGAGCATTCCGGGTCCCAATCTCCTTCCCCAACCCCTAAAGGCAAACCATGTCTTCTGTATGCCAGAAAACTCAGGATAACTCAGTTCTTCCACATAAGTCCCTGGAGCGGCCTGAGGAAGACCGTTCATTTCCACCTGCTGCTGACGCACCAGCAAAGAGCCCTGTTATTAACCGGGAAAATCATACACTCGCCTTCCTGCAGTGTCAGCGCACCGGCTTCTTTTCAGCATCTCTCAGACGCAGAGATGGCGCACAAGACTGCAGCAGAGCCCAGTGCCGTGTGATAGCGAATACCTTGAACTTAAGCTCGACTTCACTGTCATTGACATCTTAAGAAAACATTTTGGGAAAACAAGTTTAAGGACCAAACGAAAGTTAACACCATCCCATCTCCTTTACTTCCAAGCTTGATAAAGGGCTCCATGCTGGGGTTAATCTCCAGTTTGAATCTCACGATAAGCAATCCTGTAAACTTAACCTATGATACAAGGTAGTAAACGTCCTTCTAGGAAGGGCTGGGGTGGAGCAGTCTTTGCTGCTGCTCCTTCTGGGAAGGAGAACACCCCAAGGAACGAGAGTCTGCTGTGTCTGTCTCTCTCAGTACAGAAGGTATATTTTCTCATATCAGCGTTGTGCACAGATCACACAGTGGAAGCCTTCTGGCCTCGATGATTCCCATTCACAAGGAAAGGAAGCTGCTTCCTCAATTCCAGTCTGAAAAAATCCCAGGGAAGCTCTCAGATTAGTCTCAGGTTGGTCATATGTTCATTCTTGGACAGCTTACTGTCCAGTACTCTGACTGGATTACACATCCATCCCAGGGGTGAAGACATGCACTATCCATGAGCTATTGAGAAGCACCATCAGAATTAGATTGTTAGGTCTGCTTTCAATAGGAGGTTCAGCGGTCACAGAGAAGCAGGAGGCATGAGGCATACACCCCACCCCTGTAGGGCTGCCAGCTCTGAGTTGTAAGGCTACAGGAAGTCTGCTAAGTGACTGAACCCATATCAGAAAAGGGGCGGGCTTATTCACCAGTCCAGCCAATGGGAGAAAAGGACAGGAAGTTCTCACTGCCAGGGAACTTTTAAAGATGCCCTCTTATGCCAAATCAATGCACCAGCTGTCTCTGCCCTTTCTTTCTCTGCTGTGTCTCCCTTTCTGCAGAATTATATATTAAAAACTGCTTCGATTTCACTAATCTCTTGAATTTGTTATGATCATATTTCCAACACCACCATCTGGTATTTACACATTTCCCCATAAATGTTTAGGATCATAGTAGGCTATTTTTCTAATTATCTGTCTTCTCAGGATACACATATACTGTGTTGACATGTGACTGTTAAACTCTGCAATGTACCTCACCATACCCTTTTCCATCTTCTTAAAAACTGTACGCAGCTCTCTGGGGTGTCACTCTCTTTGGCTTATTTATGGGCTGGATAGTTTCGTGGTAACCACTGTTACAGAGAAGGCAGAAGTGGGACCTTGGGGGGGCTGTGGGTCACCTCTTTATCTGGTATGTAGCCTTGGAAAGATTCCCACACCTGGTGTCACAAGTGACCCAACCCTAAGACACAGTGTTCCCAGACAAGGATCTAGACCAGTTCCTGCTGCTTTCCCTGGTATTTGCCCCTCCCCCACCCAGCCTTCCCACTTATTAGGGAAGGAACACTTAAAGGGGAACACTGCACAGGGACTGCGTGGGTGGGGGTTGATGGTCTTTGAACACTGGTAAAAACAATCCATTGTCCTCACCCTAGGTTCCAAGTAAAGAAAATATTGACCTTTTAGATGTCACTTCTGAAGACATCCTTGTACTTGGCGGCAGTCAGGGAAGTGAAGACTTTGGCTGCCGATCAATGCAGTCTCTCACAGAGAGCCTTCGGAGCCGGCCTTTCCCCAGCAAGGGCACAGGAGGTCTATACACAGAGGTGTTCCTGGCCTGCGCTCAACACCCGAGGTTCTGCTGCCTCCTGGTTCTGAGATTCTGTTCTCAGCATGCCCCGTTTCTGTGCTACACTTCCCTGCCAGTCATATGTTGGCATTATCCCTGACACCCAGAGGAACCCTCAGCCCAGGCTGCTGTGCTGTCTGTCTCTGGGTGAGGGGAGGTCTGCCTCCTGGGTTTGCTTTAGATTAGAATCTTCTGGTCCTGGCAGTCAGGTGTGATGGGCTTCTATTAGCACATCAGATGAAGCAGGTTCTGGCTTGCTTTCATTACTTACTCTAAGAACGGCAGCTTGCAGCCCAGAGCATGGTGATAATGATGCCCGTCTCCCAGGGTGCTAAACGAGACACTGGCAGAATGCTCAGCAGAAATCCTGGCCCTCGGGAACGTCACATACTAGGTAGGAGGTCGACAGATGTGGATGGTCCAGGTGGCCTTTCTAGATGCGCTCCCCAGGTGTGGGGCTGCCAAGGGGCTGCTGAGATCAGACTTGCACACATTCCCATATTCCACATTTACTGTGATACACAGGACCCTCCCACCAGAGAAGGGCAAGGGCGTGTCCCTTCTTACAAGGGGGGAAGCCTCCTCACAGCCATGAGGGGTCTCAATGCTGCTTCCCTGGCTCCTCCTCTTACCAGACACAGCCCTGCCAAGCCAACCCATGTCCATGGCAACCAGGCAAGTGTCGGGCATGTCTTCAGCCACAGTCATCATCACTAGGCTATTTTGCTCACTGCCTTCCTGCTGGCTGTTGGAAGTCTTTCTGAATCTTAGGCTGGTGACCCGGCTCAGCAGGTAGCCTGCCGTGAAGCCTGATGACCCGAATTTGATCCCTAGGACCCACAGGGTGAAGGAGACAGCAGATTCCTATATGGGAGTGTAGCCATGCGCGCGCGCGCCCACACACTATAGTGATAGATAGATAGATAGATTAAGTTACTTTTTTAAAAAATGCAAATAACCAATCAGTGGGGACTTCTAGGTCCCCTAAGGGTTTGGGAATTGAGTATAAGCTCTAACCTATTTCTCCAGTGAGCAAATTATCACCCAGTGGTTTGTATAGATCATAGAAGCCATACTTCACCCACCAGTTAAGAGCTCCTAATCCAGGCTGATTTTCCGAGCTCTTTTGGCAGAATGCAGGATCAATCACTGTATCCTTCAGGTGATAATAGCCAAGGTGTTTCTGACATCACAAAAGACCATTTTTCTACTGAAGTGTTTTTCATTCAGGTGGCTAAACTTTATTGAGAAGGGATTAATTCCACTGTCATGGTTGGAATGAGTGTGGTCTCCCCTGGTGCCTGCCTGCCCTGCACCTCAGCAATCCTCTCTGTGGCTGGCAGAATCCTGCTGTTACAGGCTTAGGGGAAGAGGTGGAGGCAGAGGATAGCTTCTTGGGGAATACAGACAGGCATGTTCTATAAATTATAACAGCGTGGATTGGGGGTGGGGCATGGCACAACCTTCATGGGGTAGACATTGACTCTAGAAATACGTTAATATCGGACAATCCAGTAATATGGACCAGGGCAGTATGAAGAAATTAGGCACCTGGAAGATGGTTCTGTGGGGAGGGGAGCAGTGAGGGGGACTCTAAGCTAAGATCTGTTGCCATGGCAACAGCCACCCAGCATGGAGGTGGTGGAGGAGTGGAGGACATCAGGTCAGAACATAGACTGAAGTCTAACTCTGTAGCCAGAGTGGTACAGGGACAATGACAGGCGGAGGGCATCACCCAGATTCCGTGGACCTCCCATAGGTGCTCAGTCAGATTGGCTGGGATGGGGTGTCCTGTGCAGAGTTTAGACGCAGTAGATGGGCCCTGGGGTAGGCATGGAGGCGGATGCTGTGGATATGTTTCCTGCCCGTTTCCATCAACAGCTCGTCGGATAACAGAGATGAGGGGGATCACTGGAGACATCTGAGCAAGAGTGACTAAAGGCCCTTCGTGGGATGCTGACCTTCAGGTCGTGAAGCTGAGGATTAAAATATGCTTTAAGGCTAAATACGCTTGACCATCTATTTCCTCTTTAGTTCTCATTTTAAAACTTCAGACGGGTCCTCAGCACCAGCTGCAGCCAGGCAGTGACTCGGTCATTGTCCACCTTCTCTGAGGTCACGGGTCGGGTCACCCAGCATCTTAGAGTTGGCGGTGCACGGTAGCGGGTGTTTTCTAGTGCCTTTCTTCAAAGAGGAATGGAAGCTCATGTTTGCTGACCGTGCCTTCCACAGGGGGCTGGGGGAGGGGGGAGAGGGGGAGAGGCTTTATATTGTTATCTCATTTGATGCCTTTAATCACCTAGTATGTTTGGGGAGCAGCTCGAGGTTTTGAGAGGTTAAACAATCTCCCAAGGTCACTCAGCTAGCTACTGGCACAGCGTTCTAGTCTGGAACATGTGCAGAGTCTCTTTAGAGCCACGTGGATGGCTGCCTCACAGCTCAGTGTGTGGAAGGTGCCAATTCGCAGAAGTGCCTATAAGATGGGGAAGACCTCGCTTGGCCGTGATGGGGAGTGGGGTGCTTCCTGAAGGCTTCTCCCCACAGAGGGACCTCTGTGCCGCTTCCACAGTCCTTGGCTCTCAGCTCTTTGTGTTGTAGGAGGGAGGGAGAAGGCTATGTATACAGTAGAGAAAACCCAGAAGTAGAGATGACAGCAACAAAACTGCTTTGCGTGTGATGTCTGCATGGCCACTGTGGAATGGAATAGGTGCTGAAGTGCCCCGGATGGGTTAGACGCCCAGGGTCGCATGAGAGCCCCCTGAAATGTTCAATCAGGCGCCATGAATCTGCCTCTTGCCTTGGGAAGATGGCCCATGACTGTCCACTAAAAGATGCCCAAGCTTGCCAGATAGTCTGAGACCCATGGTGTCTCCTCCTTTTGAGTCAGGATCTGGGGGTGCACAAGATCCTAGACTGATGACCTTGAACTCTGATCCTCTTAGGTATTGGGGGGTATAGGAGAATTCCACCACATCCAGTGTCTGCAGTGCTGGGGTATGGAAGCCAGGTCTTCCTTTGGGCTCAGCAAGTACATTAGCAATTGAGTTACAGCCCCTGCATGTGCGCTGTAACTCAATTAAAATTAAAATTCTTTTAATTTTTACCGTAATGCCACAGTATAGAAACAGAAGCATGTAAAAGACAGCATTTCTGTGGAGATACCAGGGGATTATAGGTGTTTGTGATAGAGCGATATATAGGGTAGAATTTTAAAACATACAGTAAGAAAGAAAACTCAAGGCTGCCTATTGCTTCATGTTATTCAGTTATGCAATTTTAATAGCTATGTGGAGAATGATAAAGCCGTTGGGGTGAGGGGCAGGGACCCGATGTCCAATAGAAAGGAATCTATTTGTGAAGACTGTACTTAGTCTTTGTGTTGGGCCGATCGATACTGTTTCCTGAAAGAGACCATTTAATAGCCATCTTCCCTCATCCCCCTTGAGAAATCCGGGGAAACTGTCAACCTGAGATGCAGATGCCTGAGTGTCTGTCGCACTGGAGAGCCTGCTTCTAGAGGCTCTGCATCCACCAGGGCACAGCAGGTGCTTGTGAACCTAGAAACTCAGCATTGCCTGCCTTCTGCTCACCTAGTCTGGTTTGCATTCCCGTTTGGAACAAGGACTGACTCTCATGTGCCCAGAGGATCATGTGTTGTTGGGCTGTCTTCAGCTACCTTGGCTGATCTGTTCAGCCTCTTCTCCAGCTTTATCCTTTCTCGGTGGTATCCAGAACCAGCTTCGTTCCTTCAGGCCTTGTGGCTCTGTGTGTGGAGATGACTCAATCACAGCAGCTTCTTCTGCCCTACAGATGCTCCTTGACTTAGGACAGGGTGGCGTCCCATGGAGCTGACCAGAGTTGAGACAATTCTAACACAAAGAGGAACTTAATAATATACCTGCGCTTCCAGGCATCCCAGCGTAGCCCAGCCTACCCTGGATACTCAGAGCAGTTAGCCTCTTGCATGGAGAAGTCCTTGATGCAAAGACTGTTCTATAAGAACCTGTCTGATGTCTCATGCAATTAATTGACTACAATTTTAGAAGTGAAATGCAGAGTGGATACTGAGTATGCTCAGTCTGGGACAGTTGGAAGATGGAGACCACTGTGTCCGCTCAGAACCGGGCAGATGCAGACCAGACATCTCGGGAGGCAGAGCTGCTGCTGAGCCTGCTTCTCGACCTGCCAGCCGTCACTTCCCAAGCATGCGCCTCACAGAGAGATCCTCAGGGAGGTGAGACTCTGCAGTGTCACACTGCAAAGCCAAGTTACCTTTCCCTTTTTGCAGGGACACCAGAGGCAGAGAGAACAGGTTTCTTTGGTTTTATTCCATAGCTCATTAAAGATGCCTTTGTCACCAAAATTCAGGTCACTAGGACTTGGTGGAAACCAAAAACAAACCACAAGCCAGAAAGGATTGGTGGTATGTGTGGGAGGAGAGAACTTTAGTGGTGTGTGTGTGTGTGTGTGTGTGTTTGAAAGAGAGGCACACAGACACAGGAGTCTTATCATCCTCATGAGAAGCTCAGCTATTTTGATCACAGAGACGGATGGACTGATGATCATCCCAGGTGATACTCTGGGCAGGGATTAGCTGGACCTTACAGCCCTGGACGGTGTCTTCCAGTTCTCTGATGGCCAACAGTGAACCACAACACTGCTTGACAGAGACTCAGAGTAGCTCCAGGTGACCTTGACGACTTGATGTCCTGAACAGTAAAAGAGAGCTGCTTCCTGTTTCCCCCCACCACGCCCCATCAGAGAGTGTGTCAGTCATTACTGGGGGCCCTGCTTCTCCTTGGGGTGGCTCTGACACGTTGGGAAAGGAGCCAGTGGCTGCTGCCAACAGGAAGCATGTGTCTGTTGAGCGTGGCTGGCAGGAGGCTCCAGTTTCCATGGTTACTGTGTAAGGTGGGTTAGTTAGTAGGGCTACTCAAGGGAAGCATGACTTTGAGGACAGCAGTTTGGTGTGTTTGGTGAGGGTGGGGGTGGGGAGTGGGAGAATGTCCCTTTGCCAGCTGAAGCCTTTATTTTGGATGGGGTATGGACAGTGTTTGACTTCAGGAACGGGGATTTCCTGCAAGAGTCCACACAGCTGCCTGGCTTAGCTTTATCACCTATCAGCTATTTCCCTTGGTATAAGGTAGCAAGCCTCTTGGGTGGCCTGAAGGGGGTGCTTCAGAGCACCCCAGAACCACCCTTCCTAGAGTTCTGCCCACTGGCTCCTTGGAGGATTCTATTAGCATCTATAGGACTCTATTCCCACCTGCAGAAAGGCGTGGTGTTTAGAAAACCCTGAATCTGAACTGGTTTTAAATTTCATGTACCAAGACATCTGTGAGAACCACATCTCCAGGTGTCACCATTTCCCTGTGGCTACCGAAATGACAGGTTTAATTACGCTGCTCTATAAAATCTTTTCTTTTGGCTTCCATGTGATCAGCTAAGTGGGTTCTGCAGTCCAAAGCTGGAGTCTCTGGTCCTTTGTTCTCTGCAGAATGACAGTCCATTCTGGTTCTCTGTTTCTTTGCAACTAGAATAGAAGAACCATTGTGAAGAGACTGGGGGGATTGATCACTGTGGATAGGAGACATTTAAACGCATAACCAAGCACTGCAGGGCACTTTGGAATCTCTTGCAATTAGCATCTTTAGTTTCAAGAATACATTATTTTAGTTTCTCCTTGGCCATTGCAGAAGAAAATAAAGATTTTTTTAAGTGCTGCCTCAGAAATTATTTTTGGAGTGTGGAACAAAAGCATACTGTATTCAGGAAACAGTTACCTAATAAGTTTGACCTGTTCTTAAATACTGATGGAACAGTCTTTGGCCATTTTTTGTGGACATTTCTTAGGTAGGGAAATCCTCAGGTGACAGAGCAGTGACTCTGTAGTGACCTGAATGGCATTATTCTGTTTTTAAGCTTGACTCTGAAGCACTGGATATATATGCAAAGCACAAATATAATTCTATATAGTTTACGCATTATTTGCTTTCAAGAATATATTTCTAGGGCTGGCAAGATGGTTCAGTGAAAGTGCTTACCATCCAAGCTTAGTGTCCTGGGTTTGATCCCCAGAACCTACTTAAAGCTGAAGAAGAAAGCAAACTTCACAGAGTTTCCTCCAAGCTGTGTACACACACTGTGATATAACATGCTTCACCCTCCCCCAACATCAGAGACACACAGGGTTACATATTTTTTGAAGAATACACTCTCTTTTGCTGGAATTCAGATGCTCTGTGCTGACTGACTTTACTGAGAGAGGAGTGAGGATGCTCCTCTTCCGGGGCCCAGGAAATACTTCTCCAGCCATTGGAGAGACTTTTTATCCTGAAGGGGCTTGCCATTTCCTGCCAAGGGAATCATGTCGGAACTGGGCCCCTTCCTTCGGTAGTGCCTCTTGGCCTGGCTGATGAGTCATTGCAGCAAAGAGACTTACCCTTTGACCTCATCTGACAGAAATGATAGCGAATAGAAAATGCTTCCTTCTGGGTGCAAGATATGGACCCTAAAGGACAATATTGACCTACTGACGGGACAAACTCTGGGCTCAGCCATTTCGGGTGCCAGTTGGAGGCTCCCATAACCATGTGATGACTCAGGTGAACTTTCCAGGGCCCAGGAGCTCTTGGGACACCCAAGCCACTGTCCAACGCAGCACAGGGCGGGGAGGGAGGGAGGGTATCTCATGCAAAGAGAGGTAGAACCAGCTTCCCTGGCTCTCCCTGAGCCTAGAGAGCCTTCAGATCCCTGAGCCCATGGTGGATGCATCCTAGGCAGACACACTGCCTCTTCTGGGGCGTGTGAGGCCTGTGGCTGATCAAATATAGAAGCTGCTCCCTGGGCACTGGACAAACAATTCCCCATTTTTTATAGGCGGTTCTGACCTAGGCCAAAGGCCATGGCCTCGAAGGATTTGCCACTAATCCCGCGGGATATTTCTCATACCTCTCATGCCTCATCCGGTGTCGTTCCTTGCTGGAATGAATAGATTCTGTTTCACCCTTGTTACAAACTTCTCTGGGTGAAGTTTTAGGAAACATCAGGATACATTCTGCTTTCGAAAAGGGGCCAGAGCAGCTGAAATCTCATCCGTGGAGTGGTAGGAGAGGGAGATCCAGGTAGCCAAAGCCTGGGCTTGAGTTTACAACAAAACCAACCAAACCAAAAAACATAACAGAATAGTTGAGTGTCCACTGTAACTGCAAAGGAGGAGGAAAATTACAGCTGTCCCCCTCAAGATGTTCTGGGGCTCTTAGGAGGCCTCTTTCCCTAGAGTCTTCTAGAAAGACCTTCCTTGGTGGTGGTGAATGCAGGGCTTGTGTGCTGAAGGGGGGGCTAGGCAGGGTGGTCAATTAAGTGAAGATGGACAATTAAGTGAAGGACTTAGAGGGGAGGAGGGGAGGAGGACAAACCGCGGGGTCAGGAGGGAGCACTCAATCCTCATCCTCCCTCCGGCTGCACAGCCAGGTGGGGAGGCCATAGGCCCTTCTGGGTGTTTGCAGACAGACTTGCTAATTAAACACCAAAAGGCAGTAGTGCTTTGCTAATAAACGAGGCCTGTGCCAGTGTTATCAGCTGCAAACGTACTGCCAGGAGCAGTAATTAAAAGCAAACAGCTCTGGAGGTGGGCATGGAGACCAGGATCCTGCCTGACTGCTTAGACCTTCTTAAGATGACTCTCAGGGAAAGCCACAACCTGATCGCTTGTGGGCCACCTTTCCTCAAAGGAGCCACTGTCTCACACTAAGACGGTGCGATGTGTACAGCTCGCCCTGCTCCTAAAAAAGCCCTAAGTGCTGGGGCGAGAGGCAAACAAAGCCACTAGGAGCAGATTGCCCGTGGTGTGCTCCAGCCCTGAAAAAGGGAAGGCTGCCCAGAGTGGGGGTGGGGTGGGTATAACGATTTCTGCCTGGCCTCTGAATTAGGGGACAGCTAAAAGCTAAAGCACAAGTCCTCTTCTAAGAGGGGTTAGAATTTCATCAAGTCTGGTCACATGAGGATTTCTGGCACCGTGTGCATGGCAGGCTGGACACAAGCCGGCCAGAATTGAGCGAGTGGATCGTATTGGCTTCGGCAGAGGGGAGAAGTCACAGACCGGCCTGGGGGAAGGAGCCAGCTCACTCCCGTGGCTGCTGGCTGTGGACAGGAGCAGCAGAGCGTGAGACTGGGGCTCCCCCAGCCAACGCCCCCTTCCTTTTAACTTTGATGAAGGTGTGTGGTGTCTGGGACTGAAGACAAGATGCCGAAGGAGTGCGGCGCCTTCCACGCCCTCTCTGCAGCCCTGTGCTGCTTCGTTCAGCGCAAGTCTTTCTTTGGAGTCAAGGTAGGTGTGGCTTGGAGATGTGAAGTGCGCATCTCTGAGCCTTTTGGGGCTCCCAAAGTCACTGGCTTTCTAGAGGGCCCCAGAGGAAGTTAGCGCTCTGCGAATCCCATTTGGTCTGGTTGTTTCCCCATCCAGAAAGTCGAATCGGGCGGCTACAGAGAACGAGGGCTCCTTCTCTGTGTTTGGGACAAAACTCTGATGTTTGTGACACTTTCAGGCCCCCTGGGATGATATTGCATGCCATCTATGACAAAGCTGTTTTTCCTTCTTTCTCTTTGTCTCTCTGTCTCTTTTCCCATGTTCAGAGAGAGTTAAGTTCGAGGTGGCTGAGTTCCCTTGCTCTGTTTAACCTCAGAGTCCATTATATGCCAGCAATGTATATAATGGGCAGAAACCACAAATCATCTTCTTTAGAATTGCAGCTGGCTTCCAAAGCATTTCAGGGTTCCGAAATGTGTTCCTCTTTACTGTTTGCCCTTTAACCTTCGGGACAAGACATCAGTGCCAATGGCTTTTGTATAACAATGTCAATAGACTACGTGGGTGGCTTGACTCATTTAATCCAAGGTCTGCCTTCTATGCTGCCTCCCCATGATGTACTAAGAGTTCACATGAACACAGGCTTTCACCAGTCTCGAGATTTGTCAGCCTCGGGAAGACCCCCACCAGCTCCAGAATAACTGCAGGCCTCAGTTATTCCAGGGAAATTGGAGGGTGAAAGCGCTTCAGGAGTCCCACCCTGAAGTAGACATGCCTCTTCCCAAGGGGCTGAGAAGCCACAATGGGGCTATGACACTCTGTTTCCTTCTTGCTACACAAAAGCTAAACCTTGGGAAAGTGACCTATTTCAGGGAGGAAGACCCAACTGTTGAAACGCACACAGTGGATGAGACTTGAGTGGGCGTTCTCTGGTTCTGCCGCCTGGCTTGAGTGTTCGGAGTTATCTCTCCATTACCCTGCAAGTTGATTTCCAATCCCTCTCTGTCAAGAGCTTTTGAGGAGAGCACCAAAGTGGGGGTTGAACATGGTCCTCCCTGACTTAACAGCCAAGCTCTGTGTTATCCCAGAGCCCAGCGGGGCGCTGTGGTTTTCGACCTAAATATGGATTGTTCTGGAATGGGGTAGATGATGTCATGCCATTAACAGTATTTTTGAGTTGACAAAGATAGACTGGGAAGGTCCCAAAGGGCCGCGTGCACTTCAGGGATTGGCAGTAAGTTCTCCCTCGAATAGAAATCCATCTGTGAGCCAATTGCTGTTAATTCGGGATGAACTTAGCATTTTGGTGTAAGAGGAATCAAGTCATGAATGTCTGGGTCTCAATGGCGAACCCTTTGGATGTTCCCAAAGCGTACTCAGAAGGGACCACATAGTGGGCTAACTCGGACCAGCTGATCTTCAGTTACTCCTTTCTTGACCTCCTCGCCATAGTCAATCTTGGTAGATGCCTCTTAGTAGAGATGACTTCCTTTCTGGCCAGGTTTCCCATCCCATCCAGTTCTGTTTAAGCTTTTATAATAGGAAGAAAGGCTCTGACCTGCTCACACGCTTCTCAGCCTCACACTATGGCTCCCAGATGGACCCTCCAGATGAGGTTTCCTATTTTGTTTTGCTTAGCTGGTTACCTGGGAAGGAAATCTGCTTGCAGCTCCTTCTTCATGGTGCCCGTGTTACCCCAGCGGTAACACAATCATTTTATTGACCCTCACTTTAATTAGGGGTTCAGGTCATGCTGCTCATAATTAGTTTGTGTTGCAATTAGAATTTCAAAATTAAATTGGGATTGATTGCTTGATAACAAGGCGGAAATGCTGTTTCAGTTTGACCATGTACGCTGTTTCCCCTTGGTGTGAATTTCTCATACCCAAAATAACACTGCGGTAGCCATGGTAACTTTCCATTTGGTCTAATCCATATCATCTCAGGAGAAAGCAGAGTGTTATTAATAGTGTTGGTTGTATGGGAAGAAAACTAAAAATACGAAAGTTCCTTGGTTGCATAGGAGACCAATAGCACAATTGCACACTGGGAATATCTTACTTGCAGAGGTCTCACTGAATTTAGCTTGTAGTTGGGAGCTCCATGGATTTATATACAAAGACCCTGGGAAGGAATGATATGGGAGGTCAAAGCAGAGAGAATGACCAGCATTGAACATACAATGCAGGTCCCCATCAAGAGCTGTTCCAGCCATGCTGAGTATTACAACTCTAACATCCCAAAGCAGTTCATAGTAGGTGCCCATTTCAGAGAAGACCAGGGACTCTTCAGTCTGCATTTGAAAAAAAGCCTTTTGCTTAAGGTCATCTGTGGGGGGAAGCTGGTTCCAGATACAGGATATCTGAAAGGCACACTCCACGTTCAGAAGTCCTTGAATTTTGGAGCCCCACCCATGCCCATGCAGGGACATCTTTTAGGTGGCTGGGCCTGGGACTTTGTGTAAAGTAATAAATGACAATTGAGCTGTCATTCCCGACTTCAAAGGACTCGCCACAAGCATCTAGACGAGATAGTGTCTTTGGTTACTTTTGCAATAGGCTTTCCAACATCTTAATGATTCATGGGTTGTTTCCTCAGAGCAAGTTCTGTAAATCCGGCAGGGGTGATGGTTTAAGTTGTCCATAGAGGAGAGGCTGAGCCTCAGAAGCAGCCTGACGACTTACCATCAATCTGTTGGGGACCAGGAAGGGAAGCCAGATGTTCTAGGCTTGCACCTAATATTCTTTCTACAAAGCCATATTAGGACACTTTGAGTCTGAACCAAGATGCTTTTGTGTATATTAATACTTCATTTTGCTTTGCGGTTGGGAAAGATATTTCAAGGGGGTGGTATTGGGTACATGGTGCATGTGCGTGCACTTGTGTGTGCGGGTGTGTGTGTGTGTGTGTGTGTGCGCGTGCATGCGTAGAGGAGATCATTCTTTTTTAAAAACTATTTTTAGTGACCCAGGATTTAGGTGGATGAAGAAGATGGGGTGGGGGTGGGGGAATGGGGAAGGCATTCCAGTCTGGGAGAGTAGACTTCCTAGCTGAAGGTATAAAAGCTGTTAGCAGAAGCCGGGCCATGTCAGAGCAGAAAGCTCACAGAGAGACTCAGACATGGCAGGAAACAGCCATGAGCGTGGGGAAGACTCCTCCCTCTGGCCCTGCCCAGCTCTGCCAGGAGTTCAGTGCGAGCAGATCGCCACGCTGGCTTCTATCCTGCTTCCGTCCTCCGTTCAGCTGAACAGTCATTGATCACGGCACCTGTGTGTCTCCCCTTTGCCCGCTGCTGTGGCCCCGGTAGTTAGGACCCAGTCCCTACTCTGAGGAAGCTTTTAGTCCAGATGGAGAGGTCTGCTGTGGTGATGATGGACAGGTGTATATGGACAGGCTGAAAGGACGCCTCCTTTGCCAGTGATTTGGTAGAAGATAACCCTGGCTCCCCAGAGGAGCGTGTCTGGTACAGTCTGAGCAGTGGAGGACTTCCGGGGGAGACAGGCTTAGCTTAGAAGAGTTAGTAGAGGGTATCCTGAGAGGAAATGACATTCTGGGTAGAGGAAGGAGTATCCACAAAACCCTAGCCATGGCAACCAGATGTGGGCTGGAGACAGCAGAGGCCAGGCAGTAGCAGATAGCACACTGTGTCCCTTGGGAGCTGCAGAAGGACTCTGGTTAAGAAAGGATGAACGTGCTGATTTTGGAGGCTGGCAGTGGGATCCCATTACTTCTGGCCCTCCTGTCTCTGATGATTGATATTAGTGTGCGTGTGAGAGGGTAGGGGGTGGGGAGGGGAAGGAGGAGAACTCAATCTCACTGTCAGACCAGCATCCGGTCCTAAGGAGGGCAGTGTGATTATAGGAGAAATCTAAGAGAGAGAAGCTTGCATCCATGCATTGAAATTCTGCCTACTCGAAAAAAAAAAAAAAACAGAATAAACAGAAAGGTGGGATTCAGAGAGTATGTGGATAAATGGACCAGAAAGGCTTGGTTAAGAACAGGCCATTAAGCCTGTCATGAGTTTCCATAGTTAGGAAGCCGCCCAAGTACAGATTCTCCCACGCTAGGACTGAGCTGTTTCTTGCATTAATAAGCATTGCCATATAGCGAAAAGATCTTGAGTTGTGTTAGGGTGTTTGGATTGACGGTCTCTTGTCTCCGCCTGGGGGTTGAGGGGAGATTCAGAGCCTACTGAATCCATGCTGTGGCAGGTCTTTGGCGCTTGGTTTCATTTGAAGCTGCCTTTCTCCTGTGAAGAGTGTAGTGGAGAGAAGGTCCCACCCATGTCCCCTGTACCTGATCCTTTGGCCTGTGTTATAAGTGGCATCCTGGCAATGGCAGTGGCCCAGCTGCCTTTGTATGGCTACAGACACAGTGTCAGCAAAAGGTGGGCAAAGCCACACAGAAGAATCTTTCCAAGAGACTCAGCCCCTCCTCCTGGGGGGGGGGGGCGGGCGCTTGTTGCTCATTCATGCCTCCGGCCCTAGACTAAAAAGCCCAGCATAGCTTCTTTGTAAAAGAAGCCCTTTAAGTGCATTCCACCGGCATCTGAGAGCTGTGGGGATCTGGCTTCAATATCAGGACGTGGCTGACATAGGCTATGTCTCTGTGCTCCCTAACCAACCTCAGAGCCTAGAGTCCAGCAGAAGACTTCTTTTAATTGGAGAAACCAGAGGGGGAGGAGGGGCAGGGTTGGGACCCTCAGAAACTGTCTGGAGATTCAGCACCTGCTGGACTGCAAAGTTGGCGTGTGTATGTGTGTGTGTGTGTGTGTGTGTGTGTGTGCGCAGGGAAAGAACATCAGCCTAGAACTTTCAGCAGAGGTGGAAAAGACTAAGGTTAGAACAATAGACAGGCCTCTCTGTCGTGGCCTGGGTAAGAGGTCACCAGGACAGGCATGGCAGAGCCCAAGGCCCTGCCACTAGGGTTAAAGACATGGCTGAGGATGACCCAGTACCTTTTAACTGACAAGTAATTTGAATGTTCTGGTTTGAGAAGAAAGAAGTGTGTCATAGGGTTGGAGGCCACAGTGGCATCTCTGTCATCGACTGTCATAGCCACAGGAGCTGTTGTTCCTCTCCGACTCTGGTCACAAGAATGTGCCGACTTACTGTCTAGCCCATGAAACCTGTAATCAGTATGTTAATTTTTGTGACTAAGAACTTCTTTTCTGGTTTCTACTATAGATACGTACATTTTACAATGATGGTTATACGTAAAGGAATGACTATTCTAAATCCCGGTTTTTCATTAAGCACTGGAAGGAACCATCAGCAGCCTCCTACGCTGAGCTCATGGGACCCTTCTAGCCCCACTTACCCAATACACCTAGACCTAAAATGCGTTGGGGAAATGGAGGGTTGGAGTCTCACCTGGAAGGAGCGTCTCTATGGCTGCTGGGGCATGGCTGCACAGCCATTTCTCCCTGTACCTGTGGTAGATAGGAAGAAAGGAAGAAGGAAGGAGGACACCCCAACACAGTTTATTGTGACATCCTAGAGGCCTTTAGTGCCAGCTCCGGCCAGTGAGTTTCCCAGAAGAGGTAATTGTAGAAGCACACACTAGAGGCAGAAAAGCATCAGTCTAAAACATTGAGTGAAAAGGAGATCAGATAGGGGTCGGGGAGGGTGGAGAAAAGTTGGGGGACACTGGGGCACACCAACTTGCATGCTGGGAAGAGGACAGACACACCACCCCACCCCACCCCACCCCCGCCCACCCACCCGCCTGCCACTGGGATGAGGCATCCGGTGAACGTTTGAAGGTCGGTCTCTCTATGTAGGCTGAGGGTGTAGAACTGCATCTCTCCTAACCATACCGACCCCTCCTGCCTTCCATCAGTTCTGTGTCCTTGGTTCAGTTCACACCGATGTCACCTGCATTAAAATATGGTTTCTTGGAAGTAGCCATCAATTATAAGTGCCCAGCAAGATCTTGCCTGCCTGCCTTCCACCATGCCGTCCCCTCAGATTCCAGCTCCCCCCACTCCTCCCTTCATTCCTGTGGCTTGTGAGGATGAAGTCCCCTGTTCCTGATGCAGGGCTGTCACCTGTGTCACTTGTGTCACCTGTGTTCCCCAAGAGCTTCCCTTCCGCTGTGCCTCCTCTCCCTGGGAGGCCAGACTGCCTTCTCTACTCTCTCTCGGTTTAGAAGTAATGCTCTGGTCTTCCCCATTCGGAAAACCATCCTTACCTCCGCACAGAAGCCACACAGGCCTCTTTTACCAATGGCCTGCACGTGATCTAATCCAGTGGCTTCTCTAACTAATCTGATGGGAATTCCCTGCAGCACTTGACAGAGACAGCTATTTCTTCCCGAAGCTCTTCTCTTCAGGGAGGAGCCTGAGCCCTCCTTGATCTGGGTCCTCCTTAGGCAGCCTCCCAATGTCCGCTTGGGTTTCTTTCTGGTTTGCCTCTTAAAAACCAATGTCCCCAGCTCTCTTCTCATGCTGTCATCCATATCTGACTTGGGAGCTGAGACGGGCCCTTATAATCCATGGAGGATCCCCACGTTGTACTGTGTAGTCAGCCCATCCCCCACAGTGCCCCATGGCCCAGTGAAGAACCCCATTTAGATGTCACAGCAGAACCCCGTGCTCTCTACCTTCTTCCACAGACCTGTTAGCCTTGCTCCTGTGTTTCAGCATGGGGTGACTCATGCATCCTTTTGGGATACTTAAACTTCTTTCCTTATTCACTCTCCACTTGAAGTCACCCACTAAGGTTTCACCACCTAAACATAGCTCTCCCGTTGGTTTCTTCCCTGCTGTTTCCGCTGCTACTGTGTTAATTCAGGCCTCATTAGCTCTTGCCAGACTCCCTCAATGGCTTCCCAACTGGTCTCCTAAGCCTTCACAGAGCACTGGCATTTCTAGAGGAGGCGGTGCATTCCCACATTTGGACACATCTAAGTGCTAGATTCTACAGGGTCCCATCTTGTTTGGCTCAAAAAAAAAAAAAATCTCTGCAGCTTCAACACATTCCAGGTTCTGGTGAGGTGGGAATTCTGGCTGCCGGATGCACAGTCCCCTCCGGACTGTGAACAGGTCTATTCCGAGGCTGCACGCGCTGATGGAAAGGGACACCTAGAAACAAGGGACAAGAGAAAGTCTGGAAGCATTTCTGGGGAGTTGAGTCAAGAATATCTGACCTGTCATCTTATGACGTAGCAGCCCCAGTAACTGAGGTGCCTCCAGCAGCTCTCGCGGTTCCCTCAGTGACCTGGATGGGCTAAGCATTTCCGGGTGTAGTCTTTATAGATACTTTGGATGACTTTCATTCTAGATGTCAGACAACCCTCACTAATCAAGTCCGAGCAAATCATGAAACGCAGGCTGCTTCCCCTTGTGATATACAAATACTCTTGTGAGCCCACAGCTCCCAGGTGCACTGTGAGGCTCGGTGAGATCTTAGTTGCCTTATATTGTGTGTCTTGCGTGTCTACTTGGACAGCACAAACCCCACTCCTCTGTTTCTCTTTGCAACATCTAGTGTGGTGTTTGTGTCTTTAAAATAGTTCATTAAACAGGAGTCGTGGCTGGCAAGTGGCACAAGTCCCCCGGGGACATACACCTTTAAGTGATCAGTGAGTTGTACATTGAAAGTAAGGAGTTGCTGTAGGGCCTAAGCCCATCTTGTGACTAATAATTTGGTTTTACTGAAAGCCTACTACGGATTCAGCACTGACATAGTATATTCTACCCCAGAGCAAAGTTCTAAGACAGTCGCTCGTTAAGGTGCTATTTTGGAGAAAGTTTGAAAGTCGTTTATTCCATGTCCTACAGTGGAACCATCTGAATCCACCCCCCACCCCTTTCCTCTTTCTGTGTTGGCACATCTCTGTTTTGCTGCTAATTACATCTAATCACATCTATTACAACGGTGATACTTCTCATTGATTCATCAAAAACTCCATTCAAGACGAATTAAGAAAAGGATGGTGTTAGAATTAAATTGATTTTGATTTTCTGACTTCCTTATTGAAGGGCAAATAGGACATCTATTTTGGCTAGAAGCTATGTTCCAAATCATTTATAATTTACATTAAGATGTTGAATCAATGAAGTTAAATTACCACTGATCAAAAATTCTGGCTTAGATCCTAGACTCCGGGTTCTGGTCACCTGGTCCTCAGACCCTCGAGTCACGTGGTCCACCTCAGCCCAGCAGCCTGTCATTTCCTTCCTCTGTAGAGCTTTACAAGACTCTGCTATTTCTAATGCAAATTTCTCTGATTAGTGATTGATGTCTCATTTATACTGTCTCTCTCGGTGAACATGCCAACCCTGGTGAGGGAAAGGCTTTATGGAAGTCTCTCAAGGGCATAGTGAAAGGGACCAAAATGATTTAGAGGGGGTTTGTAGGCCAATCTGGTATTCAACTTTTACCTCAAGCTCATTATGTCATTAGCCCATCACATGACTAAGTGCAGCCAAGTGACCGTTGACCAGAAATGGGGCACTGGATTTCTCCGTGGCAGTCAGAATGCAGGGCTGCCTCACAGGGGGATGTGGGTGTCCCCTCTACTTCCCGCTGCTCCTGGGATCACCATTTAAATTTGATGTACATGGAAGGTCGCCCCCCCCCCACACCCCCGCTGGCTGGAGCAGGGCAGTATGTTAACAAATGGCCTATTGAAAATCTCCTAGTTATTTATTTGTTAACAGAGAAAGATGAGACCACCACCACCGAGGAGCTGAGCTCTCAGTGGCCTGTGGTAAATAACACTCCGTCAAAAGTAAGCCTCACTGGACTGGACTGGCACGCCTTTAGGGACCAAGGTGGAAAGAGATCTTAGAGCTGAGGAATTCATTTTTTTCCCCAGTGCAGAGAAGAAATAAGCTGTGCTTGTCTCTTTTGGGTTTAGTGCATTTTCTAAAGCTTAGCTGCCCCTGTCTTCAGTCTGAAATCGGTCTCCTTCAGTTTGAAAAGGAAAAGGGAGGGGGGGAGAGGGAGGGAGCGGGGAGCTTTTCAGTCCCCTGGTGCTTCATCAAAATAAAATGAACAGCTAGAGCAGCAGCTTCCTGAGGCTGCAGGGTGGGAATGCAGAGAGGAGACCTTGCCCAGAGGATGAACGTGGATGAAAGGCAGAGGCAGCCTGGCATCAAAGGGAGCCGTGGGCTCCGATCAGAGTGACTCTAATGTAATTAGTTTGGATGTAGGATTAAGTTCCTGCTTGCAGGGTGCTCTACTTCAAATGCCAATCCGAAAAAATTGCAATTAAATTAAGTCTCTTTAGTCCACACACGGGAGCAGAATTTTAATGGGTGATTCTCATAAGCGCGACAAGCAGAGAGCTCCGTAGAGCGTCTCTTCCCTGATTCCTATTCATAGCGCCTGAGCCTCTTTTGATAAGAGTTTGATAAGTTTGGGTAATGAATAAAATGAAATCTCTTGGACTTGGGGCTCTCTGGGGTTTTGATGGTTCTCCTCCTGTCTGCGAGAGCATCCGATGGCCCTTGTAATCACGGTTCGTCTGAGAAAGGGAAGTCTCCTCCAGGAGGAAAGCAAAGCATCTTAATTTAACTGAAAACTGCAAATCAGTTTTTAATGGCATCGGAGTGGGAATCGGCTCTGTAGGATGACAAATTGCATCGGCTGAATTACCACATGGGGAAAGGGGAAGGGCCTGTCTCTGCAGAGTTTGTTCAAGATGAGATTTTTGGGGATTCGGAAGAGAGAAAGTGATGTCAAGGTGTTTCAATGTTAGCCGTACATTAATGAAAGCGAGTTGTTAAAGCTTGCTGGGATTTTTACAGAGTCTTTTTCATACTAATCCCTTTCTCAGAGAGGCCAGAAACTGATCTCATAAAACAGAGACTCCCGGGGGCTTCTGCAGTACCGCCGGCCATTTTTTCAAACGCCTTGTCTCCTCAAAGAGGCAATGACCACTTCCAGGCATGGAGTTCTTCTACCATGACACTTGTGCCTCTTTCATATTTAGGGAGGGAGGCAGCCGGCCCAGCAGGTACACTCCGGGCGCCTGGGTTTGGATGAAGGCAGAGGGCTGAAGACTAACAAACTGTTTTAAAGTGACCTCCTATTTGTTTCTGCACAGTGGTAGCCAGCAGGGCTACAACAGCCCGTGGGCTAAAAAGCTGATTATGAAGGTTGTATTCCAGAGCTATGGAGGGAGCACTTGAAGGAGAGGCGCAAAAGTAGGGGGCCTAGGTAAGGCCAGAGGTGATCGTCACTAAGGGCCCAGCACCTAGAGTGTGACAGGACCACAGGGACATGCTCATAGAGTGCCCTGGGTAAGCTGTAATAAGGGCGCCCTTTCCTTAAGACCCTCCAGAGCCTGCCAGGCAACGGTTGCTGTTCATGGATGACAAATCCGCTCTGACTGTATGACCAGCACCTGCTTCAACACAATGCCCACATTTTGAACCATAAGCCAAGCCACCGTGTGCCCACCAGGCTGGAAAAGGCGGGATGCTTTGGCGCTTTTCTGGACTAAACAGGGAGGTAGAATTTGAATTAGCTCTTTTTCTCCTTGGATTTTCTTTTCAGAGTTAATTGTTGATTTAAGTAAGAGCTTTGGCATTGATTACCATTATGAACATAGGAAACCTCTCTGAGCCTAGAGAGGGTGTCTGTGCACCAGGCTCAAAAGTAGGCACAGTGGACTGGAAGCTTTCGTGGTTGATCTTCCAATCTTTATTTCTTTAGTGGGGGCGGGGAGCAGTAGGTATGCACACTGCATGTGGCACATGTGTGGTGCTCAGAGGACACCATGTTGGAACTCAAGTCATGAGTGATTACCTTTCCACTGCTGAGTTACAACAAAGGACTTTTAGGTAAGCCGCAAAGGCTGGTTGGTGACCACGGAGAACTTTCCATTTCTGTTTCAGATTGACACATCCAAAGGGCTTGAACTGAAAACGACCAGTCCTGGAATCTGTAGATCTAGATCTTTTTAAGAGTTGTGGAAGTAGTTGAGATGTATTTGTTTTGGGGAGTTTATGGCCTATTCAGGCACAGTTTTGATTGTAAAATACCATCTGGGTCTTTAAGTCATTTATGGGGCTGGAGAGACGGCTCAGCTGTTAGAAGCAAGGCTCGCAGCTACATCATTTACGTGTACACTTTGGAATTTGGCTTTCAACTTGACCAGTCTGACATTCAATGAAAGAAAGGGGTTCTGGAGAACTGAGTTTCTGAATTCTACAAGGAACATCATGTTTCAGTGGAGTTCTCGCAAGATGACCTCAAAAGTTAGCACATTTCAGAGGGATTGGTGGGTCGGCCATCCAAGTCACACTCCTGTGGAAGATTTAACTTTTTTTCTGAATGTTTAAGACATTTATCAGGGATAGCGACATTTTGTCCCATGTCACATTGGGTCTTGTCAGAGTTCAGAGGGTCTGACATGAGTCTGCCATCTTGAGTCTGCATTGGCACAGTCCCGCATCCACCAGAGGATTCCTACCTGAGCTCCAGGGAACACAGATCTCACTTCAGAATCAGACCAATTTTACATGATGAGCCAGAACTCCAGTCAGACTTATAAATCTGTGAGCATATTTTCTGGGTAAGATTTCTTTAAAAACTTGACCTGTGGAGTTGTTTGGGAGGACTTGGTAAGAGGACTCCATTGTTGTTGATGGCTCTCTTAATCTGATGATTGGTTCCAAGGCTGAAGAAAGGAAGCTTTTGTGTGAGATTCCCTAATGGCATCCTGGTGTTGTGGCCAGACACTCCGAAGTGGAAGCGCGGAGCCCAGCCCCGGGCCTGCTTTATTGCTTTCCCTGGTCTTCACCTCTGCTCCTGCCCCTCCCTTCCCCCCTTTCCCCTGCACGCACACAGTCTCTTCTCCTTTGTTCTAGTAATTTAGCATTCAGCCTTGGTCATAAAATGAATGACCAAAAATATCTATCTTGTTTGTGAAAATTCAGTAAGATTTTCTCTTTTCTCCTCTCCTCTCCTCTCCTCTCCTCTCCTCTCCTCTCCTCTCCTCCTCTCTCCTCCCCTCCCCTCCCTCCCTCCCTCCCTCCTCTCTCCTCCTCTCTCCTCTTCCCTTCCTCCTCCCCTCTCCTCTCCTCTCCTCTCCTCCCCTCCCTCCTCCCTCCTTCCTCCTCCCCTCTCCTCTCCTCTCCTCTCCTCCCTTCCCCTCCCCTTCCCCTCCCCTTCCCCTTCCCCTCCCCTTCCCCTCCCCTTCCCCTTCCCCTTCCCCTTCCCTCCCCTCCCCTCCCCTCCCCTCCCCTCCCCTCCCCTCTCCTCTCCTCTCCTCTCCTCTCCTCTCCTCTCCTTTCCTCTCTCCTCTCTCCTCTCCTCTCTCTT